>NW_027195340.1:125000-215260 GCF_038502225.1 Cherax quadricarinatus | reverse complement strand
CACTTTTGACAACCGGACTGAAAATAACCGCTCATGCTTCAGCTTTACATTGTTCCAGACTATCGAGTTGAACTTCAATCCAGGTTGAGGGACTGACTACCTCAAAAGCTGTTCAAGGAAGATGGACTGATCACTTCATATATATATATATACTTGACTGAAGAAGCATAACGTGTGAAACGTCTCAGCAATAAAGACACGCAACTGTTGCACGTGTCTCGCTCATCTAGCTGCAGGAATTATTGGCTTCGGTGGCACTGTGGGTCTCTGGTGTCAAAATCCCAATAAATCGTCTGGCGATGGCACCGCCGCTGCAAGAAATATTGCCTTGCCTTCCCCACCTCTCTGAAACGATGTTACTGATGTCTGAAGTAAGCAATAATGTTATGGTGTGTGCAATAGCAAAGTCGAGTGTAGAAAGAGAGAGAGAGAGAGAATTAAAATGAATAATCACTCGTTAACATGATTCACACCGAAATATATTTTAATTATTATTATTATTATTATTATTATTCTCGCTACTCAAATATTACTAACATTTGCTATAATAATCAGTAATTCAGCTGCTTCCCATACTTCTGAATTAATATTAATGTTATTATATTTATGAGTTTTTCCCAAAACAAATATTCATTCATTCTGAAAGACAGTAATCAGGGAGATAAATTGTCGTTCATTAGCGGTAATTAACTTCAATAGTCATTACCCTAATGAGACGCAGATTAGATTTTTTTTTTTTTGCAAAATTGTGCTTCGTGTAGATTGTGCAAGTGTGTCCTGGTGAATGTTTTTTGGAAAAAATAAAATTAATATGGATAAATCTCTGTCTGTCTGTCTCTCTCTCTCATTTTACTTATGTACGTATTTTTTATTATTACAGACGCACACACACACACACACACACATATATATATATATATATATATATATATATATATATATATATATATATATATATATGTCAAAATTGAATAGGAAGAACTTATGATCTCTTAAATAAAATCGTCTTGCATAAGATTTAGAAAATTTGTATGCAATAATTTCACAAAATCATTCTAATTAATGAAAAAATATATTTCACTGTTTGTTTAGTATTAAATTACTGTAAACAAATCTAAAATATATTTAAGTGAAGCTAAATAATTGATGTTAATATAATAAGTTAGAAGTTGAAGATTCTTGTGCAAAATTATAAATTTTACATTAACATTGATGAAAATAATTTTAATAGTATAGAGGTTTGTAGATTAATTTTAAATAGTTCTACAATTGACCAGTTTTACATATTCGGCATCGACTTATATATATATATATATATATATATATATATATATATATATATATATATATATATATATATATATATATATAACTGGGGAATTACCAAGAATTCATTTAAAATAAAGTCCTTTCTAAAATTTTCTCTTATACATTTAAAGATATATATATTTTTTCATTTATGCTAATGTAAAAATAACTTTGTACCAAAAGAACCTTAGAAAACTTGCCTAACCTTATTATAACAGGTGTCCGGGAATCGAACCCGGACACTCATCGTGTGAAGCGAGAGCTTTTGCCACCAGGCCACGGGGCACCGTCTAAGTCTTGTTGATAGTTTCCTCCTATTTATTTCATATCATTTTATGTTCGTTGGATGTTGTAGATTCCAGCTGCAGAAGCTAATGGAATAATAGCGGGTCGCTTCTTGGCAAGGTCTCTGATAGAAGGAGTGGCTATTGTTGCCATTCTGGAGACCGCTGTAACATGATGTTGACAAGTTCTTCTCGAACTAAACCCATCTCATCACAACTGTACTACTACTACTACTACTACTACTTCTACTACTACTACAGCTGCTACTACCCTCGCGGCTTTCCACCTGACTCCTGCCACTATATATACCAGTTTCTTAGTTATCTCTGTATTAGGACTGAAAAGGCACTCGTGGCTAAACGTTTCTTTTAATAAATATCTTGAACTGTCCATAAGTGTCTTTTTCCACATATTATTGCCTAGTTCATGTTGCTCCTAGTGAAAGTTTGGATGGTGTTGTCGGCCTCGTCACCACACTGGAGAACTAAAAATTCTTATTGATCCTCACAGTAGGAGTGGCATGTAAGATAGTCTGAGCTCTGTGTCTGCACCCCTTGATAAGCCTCAGTGGGAAGTGGAAGCGAGTGAAGGCTTGAGTTATTCCTCCTATAGAAATTCTGGGCTGGAAATGTGGAGGAACTTTAAGAAAATAAACAGTAACCATTCCTCACTTGCTGTGAGTGTAATGGTGAGAATAAAAGTGTATTGGATCATCCTTTTGGTGGGTTTTCTGTAAATCTTGGAGAGGGTGTCACTCCCCTGTGTTCTGATGAAGAGAACATCAAGGAAAGTAAAGTTTCAGTGATTTGATGAAGGGTTCCAGGGACCTTGATGGAGGGTTCCAGTGACCTTGATGAAGGGTTCCAGTGACCTTGATGGAGGGTTCCAGTGACCTTGATGGAGGGTTCCACTGACCTTGGAGGGTTCCAGTGACCATGAGGGAGGGTTCCAGTGACCGTGAGGGAGGGTTCCAGTGACCGTGAGGGAGGGTTCCAGTGACCTTGATGGAGGGTTCCAGTGACCGTGAGGGAGGGTTCCAGTGACCTTGATGGAGGGTTCCAGTGACCTTGATGGAGGGTTCCAGTGACCTTGATGGAGGGTTCCAGTGACCTTGATGGAGGGCTCGAGTGATTTGATCCTGATGACAAAAGGGTGAATATCAAGGCGTCTACTGCGCATGACTAAAATATCAACATATCGATGCCATGTTATGGTGTCAAGAAGGAAACAGTGAAAACCCTTCAGTCTCTTTAGGTTACCATGAATATCTTGGAAACTACATTAATAAGGGATATTAGTTTCATGTCTGAAGCCAAGATAATTGAATCAACCATTTAGCTTTATTATACATTTATATTTAATTAGTTTGCCAATGACTTTCCTTCTATGTTAATAGTGTCGATGGCGACGTACGTAAATAAAGATATAGCATCAACGAACGCCATGTACTAGTTCATGATGTTACTGTTGGAGATTTGGAAACGTAGATCTTCGGGAATTTTAAGATGTATTAACAGTTCCCAGTAATCCTGAGAAACTGCTGAGGATAATATTAAGCTGAAGTTTTTTTAAAGGAAGACGTATAAGGTACCATAAAAATGGAGAGGATGATAAAGTTGGAGGCAGCTGTAGGACAAAAAGATTTCATTTAATTAAACGTCTTTATTACATTATTATTTGTATGCCGTGTGATTATATTCTAGATACGAGTCATTCAAGGAATGAATGATCGCCGATGATGTTCACAAGAGAGGTACAGCCAGAGTAAAGTTGCTGTTTGCTGCCCGTCTTGTGGTGTAGAAGCTGCCTTCTTCTTGTCTTCAGTGCGTAGCCAAGTGTGCAACATTGATACTATTGATCTCGTACTTAACAGTAAGGCCAACCCCATGTATCTTCCGTGTTGAAGGGTCTCTTGAAATAACAGATCTAAGTTGCATCCAACCGAGAGGTAAGACTTCTTGCACAGTTCTTTATTCTTTCCAGAAATCCTAAATGAGGCAAGTGATGGGCACAGCTAACTAAAGAAAGTGATACACAATCAAGGTACAAGTGCAGTTAGTGCACGTGTACCTGATACAGAGTTATGCAGCTTCTTCCGTCGTGCAGGTACGAGATGAATCTGAGTGTTATTAGCGTCATGGCTGCCTCTCTTGCAAGATTTACCACGTGATTCTTTTAAGACATTTTAAAGTCATGTTTCACCTTTAGTACATCCACTTCATCACAGGATTATAACACCCTTCCAGTTAATCTTACCCAGTATTAACAGTAATGTTGTCTAGAGGACCAGCATTATCATGTGTGTTTTCTTAGAAGCAAATGTATCCTGCTATAGTTTCTCCAGGTTGATATAGCGGTAAGATGGCGAATTACCTGCCGGAGAGCATATGGAATTTCTTCTCTTGCTCGAGGAATTGTTAGAGAAGAAGATATCTGCATTAGCATAGATCTCCCTCCCTCTCTATCTCTCTCTCTCTCTCTCTCTCTAATAAAACAATTCCATTATGTCATGAACTCGCAGTAAACTTGATGCAACTAGTATATATAATTATTTAGTTCTAGCAATTCAAGAATACTTGTGACAAAAAATATTGAATGCATATATCCAACAATGTCCTTGCATTATCAGTCCATTAAAATTCTAATTAAAAAAAAAAGTTCTTTTAGATTTGTTTAATTCTGTCTGACAATTTTAATACAGGAGACGCAGGATTCATTTAAATGTTGTAAAAAAATCATTTGCTCATTTGTAAAAGTGATATTCATTTATGAACACATAAATATTTACATATATAATTATACTTACATATATACATACATATTTAACCAATAAAAGTGTAATGACATTTGTCTATACTTATTAATAAACTATATGGAGACAGAAACACGAAAATAAAATTAATCTATATATATTTCAACTCTCAACTTTTAGTAGCCTTCTGCTGAAGAGGACCTCAAGTTGGGGACGTACATAAACACACCACCTTTACTTATCGTGTTTCTGCTTCCATGTGGGCTAATACTTAGCATATATGTGCATATATGTGGTATGCCGGGGAGTGGAGAATATACCCAGACATAGCGTTTTCAGCGATATACTATCATCAGAAGATGAATTCTTAAAGGACACAATCAGGAATTAGCCAGAATATTAACAAAATGTTCAAGGAGCTCGTGGCTAAGTGATCTTCAACAGGGCGCCGGCCACATGCTGGTGTTCAATGTTCACATGCAAGTTTAATGATACAATTGACAAGGAATTACGACATCTTGATACCATCACAAGTATCACATATATATGTGGATATAGAGATATCTCACAAAATAAAATGCTCGTATATCTAGAGATTTTTTTATCTCGGAGCTGTTTAAATATTTTCTTCCCTTACCCTACCCCTTATACACACACACACAAACATATATATATATATATATATATATATATATATATATATATATATATATATATATATATATATATATACCTGTATGTGGAAAAAACAGGAAGATGACTGAACAAGTGTATGAACACACGAGTGGTGTTAGAACAACATAGGTTGTGATGTGTTCTGTCATGTAGGTGATTGTGACCACAGTATTGATTAGATAATTGCAAACTGGTGTTCAAAGTGATAACATAAAGAGACTCATTTTCGATTAATGTCGGTGGGAAAATTGGACCTGCCTCGCATAGGCCAGATCATACTCAGATCATACTCATTCCAGCTGAAAACTCATGTCATATAACAATACGTTCCTTGTCTTCGTTAGAGAGTTATCTCTCACGCACAACAAATCGCTAAACGAGCAGAATTAATAGCAAACATTACCCAGGACCAGAGCAGGACTCTAACCTGAGCATGGCTGTGTGGTATAGCACTGTGTACTTTCTATGCAGAGTGCGCAGGTTCGAGTCCTGGATCGTTCTGATAAGGACCTGCCGTGTATGTGCCAGTAAGTCTGCTGCAGTGCTCCTCCAGTGTTATATGTAATGTGCAACTAATTTCCCTCGTTGTGCTAATATGTTAGCCATTTTAAAATCACTAGTTAGCCAGTACTTGTGGCAGGATGAAATGAAATAATTGGAACACATGCTAGGTGTTCCTGGGTGTGGGAAACAACGCATAGTGTCAATTCGGCTCCTCTGTTTATGTGGGATCTGAGAGAGAGAGAGAGAGAGAGAGAGAGAGAGAGAGAGAGAGAGAGAGAGAGAGAGAGAGAGAGAGAGCAGGCACTTTACTTTCCACCTTCAGGATTCAAGTCTGGCTTGCCGGATTCCCTGAATCCCTTCAAAGAGAGAGAGAGAGAGAGAGAGAGAGAGAGAGAGAGAGAGAGAGAGAGAGAGAGAATTGAGACAATCTCAAGACAAATGACAGAGTTTTTAGACTACCACTCACTACTTTGTGATCGTCAATATGGCTTCAGGAAAGGTTACTCTGCTGCTGATCTGTTGTTAAACCTCACCACTAAGTGGCACCAGTCACTGGATGATTCCAAAGTCAGCTGTGTGGTAGCACTGGACATTGCTGGTGTTTTCGACCGGGTGTGGCACCAGGGCCTCTTAGCAAAACTTCAAGCACTGGGAATTGCAGGCTCTACGCTATGTCTCCTCAGTGATTACCTTCATGGTAGATCTCTAAGTGTAGTTCTCAATGGAATGGAATCAGCAAGACATCTTATTGGGGTAAGTGTTCCACAAGGAAGCGTGCTGGGACCATTGTTATGGAATGTCTACTTCATCGACCTTCTTCATCTCATCTCAGAATCACATGCATATGCAGATGACTGTACACTGACATTCACTTATCAAAGAGAAGAAATGCCAGCTGCTCTAAGCTACATCAATCACCAGCTGAGAGCTATATCAGCTTGGGGAAATAAATGGCAAGTAACATTTGCACCTGAGAAAACGCAAATGATGATCGTCTCTAGGCACCATGATGGTAATGCTGGTGCAGTAGTAAGGATGAATGGGAGGGTGTTGGCACCTGGAGAAGTTGATATTCTTGGGGTGAAATTTGACTCCAAACTAACCATGAAGAACCATGTTGTAAATCTAGCAAACAAGGCAGCCAGGAAGCTTACAGCACTTCGCCGTATCTCGCATCTGCTTGACAGTAGGGTTGCAAGATTCTGTACGAGGCACAAGTACGCTCACACCTTGAGTATGCTCCACTTTCTTGGTTTGCCTGCCCCCCCTCTCATCTTCGACTGCTTGACAGAGTGGAGAACAGAGCAAGACGTCTCATTTCTCGCCTGGACCCATCCTGGATAGATCTTGTCATTTCAGCAGAGCCTTCAACACAGGAGGGATATGGGTGGCCTTACTGTTATGTACGAGGCCAATATTGTCAAAGTACCACACTTGGATCCACTTCGAGGACAGCATGAAACAAGCTTTTATGCCACAAGACGGGCAGAAAGCAGCAACTTCACTCTGGCTGTACCCTTCTCCAGAACATCACTCCATCAGAGATCATATATACCCAGGATGACTCGAGTATGGAACACATTCGTACAGCATAATGATGTCAACGAGACAACGTCAGTTGATCAAATGAAAATGCTGGCCCACAGATGGCTCCAACTTCATCCTGTTCCCTACTTGTATGTCTCATAACAATAAAAATGCTTTCAAATGAGCTGATGCAGGTAACAACTCTTAGCTTGTCAATAAAGCTAGGAATCCTTAACCTGTAAATAGCTTGTCAATAAAGCTAGGGATCCTTAACCTTGTCAACCCCTGTGTAAAGAGAGAGAGAGAGAGAGAGAGAGAGAGAGAGAGAGAGAGAGAGAGAGAGAGAGAGAGAGAGAGAGAGAGAGAGAGAGAGAGAGAGAGAGAGAGAGAAAGAGTTAAGAAATAATTTACGCCAAGAAGTTATTACACACACAAAAGCCTATTGAAAAACGCTTTTGTGAAGAATTTTGCTAAGAGAAGACAGTATTAATATAGCAGTGTGTGCGAGAGGCTGCGAGACTCCTCTACGATACTTTTACTCTGGCAGGAGAGAACTACAGAGGTAATATTCCTCAGCCAGGATAAACCGACTCAACTGTGCTTTCCGGCTCAGATATTCTCAGCTGTGTCCGACACACAGATTATTATTATGATTAGAAGATAGAAATGAACTCGTAGGTCTCCTGACTTCTGGGAAATGGATGTCAAAGTAGGCCACAAGGAAGAGCTACAAGAGAGGCCACAAGGAAGAGCTACAAGAGAGGCCACAAGGAAGAGCTACAAGAGAGGCCACAAGGAAGAGCTACAAGAAAGGCCATAGAGAAGAGCTACAAGAGAGGCCATAGAGAAGAGCTACAAGAGAGGCCATAGAGAAGAGCTACAAGAGAGGGCACGGAGAAGAGCTACAAGAGAGGCCACAGAGAAGAGCTACAAGAGAGGGCACGGAGAAGAGCTACAAGAGAGGGCACGGAGAAGAGCTACAAGAGAGGGCACGGAGAAGAGCTACAAGAGAGGGCACGGAGAAGAGCTACAAGAGAGGGCACGGAGAAGAGCTACAAGAGAGGGCACGGAGAAGAGCTACAAGAGAGGGCACGGAGAAGAGCTACAAGAGAGGCCACAGAGAAGAGCTACAAGAGAGGCCACAGAGAAGAGCTACAAGAGAGGCCACAGAGAAGAGCTACAAGAGAGGCCACAAGGAAGAGCTTCAAGAGAGGCCACAAGGAAGAGCTACAAGAGAGGCCATAAAGAAGAGCTTCAAGAGAGGCCACAAGGAAGAGCTTCAAGAGAGGCCACATGGAAGAGCTACAAGAGAGGCCATAAAGAAGAGCTACAAGAGAGGGCACGGAGAAGAGCTACAAGAGAAAAGCTCGTGTAGAAAAACAATTCCATATCTTTTAACTAACAGATATATTAAGCAAATATCCTAAATCTGCTTGCAGCAGAAAAGATAAAAATCTAGATATATATCTGGATGTACTGCTGCAAACTCTTTTCTTGTCTAGTTCCTAGGCCTTTTGTGTATCCATATGATCTTGCGCTATCGTCCATAGGATGGATATGGGGTGTACAATAAACTAGCTACTACCATCCACAGGATGGATATGGGGTGTACAATAAAATAGCCACTATCCTCCAAGCGATGGATATGAGGTGTACAATAAACTAGCCACTACCATCCACAGGATGGATATGGGACACACAATAAACCAGCCACTACCCTTCACAGGATGGATATGGGGTGTACAATAAACTAGCCACTACCATCCAAGGGATGGATATGGGGTGCACAATAAACTAGCCCCTACCCTCCACAGGATGGATATGAGGTATACAATAAACTAGCCACTACCCTCCAAGGGATGGATATGAGGTGTACAATAAACTAGCCACTACAATCCACAGGATGGATATGGGGTGTACAATAAACTAGCCACTACCCTTCACAGGATAGATATGGGGTGTACAATAAACTAGCCACTACCCTCCAAGGGATGGATATGGGGTGCACAATAAGCTAGCCATTACCCTCTGTTCTCTAGACGAGTTGGGGAAATATAATCTCTCTGTACTGGATTTGACACATGATATATTCGTGAATATATATGGACTATTCCAACACTTATACCAGGACAGTGGTAACGAAGTCATGTGTTCAAATAATACATATTTCGATAACCAAAATGCCTTCAGGTTCCCAGAGAATGTTCTGTAAACCAATGGTACTGAGATATGGATTGTCAATGCATAATATATGCTTCCCTTAGACGTTATTTTAACCACCACACACAAGCTAGTTTGGTTCTAGAATCCCCGGTTACAAAAACTGTTGCATTATTGCACTAGATATATTGATACCGGTATAGTATGGCTTTTGAGCCTTCTGTCGTGTTTCCTGTCTTGTATTCTTGTGATATCCGACAGTTTGTGTTGTGCATCTGGATCTGTGTGTTGCGGTGACGTTCAGAGACGGGAAATAATAATAATCTTTATTTCAACAAGTTCATTTTGTCCCCAGGATGCAACCCACATTAATCGGATAACACTCAAGTACCTACTTGCTCCTAGGTGAACAAGGACAATATGTGTCTTAAGGAAACACACCAAATGTTTCCACCTGCACCAGGGATCGAATCACGGGCTACAGGAAACCACATCAAAACCATAGTAACAACAACTACTACTACTATTACTACTACTACTACTACTATTACTACTACTGCGACTACTGATACTACTTCTGCTGTTAGTATTGGAAGCTCGTGTAGTTGACTGAAGCAGCTTATAATGCAGGCGAAACTTTTGAGGTAAAAAACAAAAATACCTAACTTATGCTCATGTGTCCTATTTAACATGTCGGTATTGTATAATATCAAATATATATTTGTTTATATAAAGCTCTAGTCCCCTAAGGGTCATTCAGTGCACAGAGAATACTCGATCCTCCTTCCCCTCTAACGTCAGCATAGTTATTAAGTGGCAGAGAGCCCGTTAGAGAAATTAAGGCACTTTAATGCAGGCTTTTCCGATCAATGGCTTGAGAAGCCTTGCATACCAAATGCGACTGTCATTTATTTTGTTTTCCAAAGCGCCTTAGTTTTAGGCTCTAATTTGCTCTAATTTATGGGTGTCTACGCAACATAGCAGCTCAGTCGAGCCTAGTGTTGCGCGTGTCAGACTTGAGTTTCAACAAGCAGTACCGAGGTCTCCCACACTCTCTGTTTATGACACCAGAGCATTAACCTGGAATGTTCTGGCGTTGTTTAGTGTTTAGCTCTGAGAACCATCAACAACAACAGTGGCTCGTTGTGCCTCAGGTAACTAGCGTGTGATGACTGTAAGCAATGCTTGTTACTGCCTCAGCCCAGTACTCAGGCTTAGTACATGACAGTAATTCTCGCTGTAGTCGACAGCCGTACCAGTCTTTGGGCTAGATAAATGGGGCTGTTTGGGCTACGAGGAAATTGTGTTTGGCCGTAGATTAACTCCTTAACTTCCTTCAGCACACTGTGTGTACCTGGACTCGTTGAATTACTCGACTATACAGAGCACAACCATCTCAATAGAACGTTACTTACAGTTTCCCGAAAGTTATTTCCTCTGACCAGGACGTTGTTACCGAGTCTGTCACCAGTTGAAATTACGGCAAAAAACAGTCCTTTGACGTACAGTTAGTGAGAGAAACTGGTGCACTAGTAGCCGAGAACCTGTCACCATTGGTCGTTCTTAAATCACTCAGCATGTCTTATGATAAATTGGAAAAATTACACTGCACTCTGAAGGACGGGTGTTAATGTTGCAGTTTTTGAGTTGTGGTGTAGGCATGTCTCTGGCAAGACAGTGATGGAATGAATGATGGTGGAAGTGTTTCTTCTTTTTCGGGTTACCCTGCCTGGGTGGGAAAAGGCCGACGTGATAATAGAAAAAATAATGAGAAAAACAACTTTGAGAAGGAAATAAGAAACACGAGTAAGATAGAACAGAATCTTTTATTCGAGCTTGTAAAAAAAAGAGTAAGCAAAATGGAAAAGGAAATAAGAATGAAGAACTGGAAAAAATTAATGAGGTAGAGGAGAAAATGCGTGAAGTAGTGAATAAAAGTTTACAAAAAGATAATTTATATGTAGTTGATTTTAATCCCAAACAGAAAAATGAAATGGAAGAAACTGATGTAACTGAAGAGGAATTGAAGAAATTACTACAGGATACTGAGAAGGGAAAACCTTCAAGACCAGATGGGATAGCACCTTGGTTTTATAAACACTTTGCTGAAGAATTATGCGTCAGCACGACGTATACCAGGTCTATCTTGAAGTATGAGGTGTCAGCACGACGTATACCAGGTCTATCTTGAAGTATGAGGTGTCAGCACGACGTATACTAGGTCTATCTTGAAGTATGAGGTGTCAGCACGACGTATACCAGGTCTATCTTGAAGTATGAGGTGTTAGCACGACGTATACCAGGTCTATCTTGAAGTATGAGGTGTCAGCACGACGTATACCAGGTCTATCTTGAAGTATGAGGTGTCAGTACGACGTATACCAGGTCTATCTTGAAGTACGAGGTGTCAGCACGACGTATACCAGGTCTATCTTGAAGTATGAGGTGTTAGCACGACGTATACCAGGTCTATTTTGAAGTATGAGGTGTTAGCACGACGTATACCAGGTCTATTTTGAAGTATGAGGTGTTAGCACGACGTATACCAGGTCTATTTTGAAGTACGAGGTGTCAGCACGACGTATACCAGGTCTATCTTGAAGTATGAGGTGTTAGCACGACGTATACCAGGTCTATCTTGAAGTATGAGGTGTCAGCACGACGTATACCAGGTCTATCTTGAAGTATGAGGTGTTAGCACGACGTATACCAGGTCTATCTTGAAGTATGAGGTGTCAGCACGACGTATACCAGGTCTATCTTGAAGTATGAGGTGTCAGCACGACTTATATCAGATCTATCTTCGAGTATGAGACGTCAGCTCGACTTACATCAGGTCTGTCTTCGAGTATGAGACGTCAGCACAATTTATAACAGATCTATCTTCGAGTATCAGGCGTCAGCACGACTTATATCAGGTCTATCTTACAGTACAAGACGTCAGAATGGGAATCGCACCTGATAAAGCATAGCAAGAAACTAGAGATGATCAAATGGTCTGAGAGAAGACTGGTGTCGGAGGTGATGTACGTAAACTACAAGGAGAAACTTAATGAACTAACAATAAGAGGAGGACCAGGGGAGAGAAGACCACAACATACAAAATACTCTGAGGATTCGATAGAGTGAATAAAGACAGGATGAAAGTTAAAAGTGAAGAGGTAATATATTTTAGTCTTAATATGGTGAACAAATGGGATATTAAATGAAGCGGTAGTAGAGACGAACACTATACACAGCTTTAGGAGTGGATATGATCGGGGCCTTCGATATGCTGATAAATGTTGAGAGGAAGATGACTCATGAAATCGTAATAACATTATGCAAACAAATCACAGAACGTGTGGGGTTCGAACCCATGGTAGGCGAGTGTCGAAACAAACAGGTCAGTGCACTATCCAATGGATCAGCTGGCTCTAATAGGATTCCTCCAACTAGGTATAATTCTGTACACCACAGGGAGGTTAGCATGGGCCACCACTGTGACCACAAAGGCAGGTTTTTACAGACTAATCTCACCAGCATGGCCACAGGCATGTTGATGTGGCTAGGAGAAATATTGCAACATATGGACCCGAGCAGAGTCGGAGTACAGGCTTCTAGGAAAAATACTGCAAACCTCACCGAAGGAGCAGGACCTCGAGGTCACCATACTACCGAGCATATCACCTGAAGTGCACATCTGAGCATATGCGCAATTGGCAAATCTAAGGTTAGCTTATAGGGCTTAAAGCAAGAAGACATTCACGATCCTATATCCGGCATATGCCAGGCCAGTCAGAGTGTGCAACACAAGCATGAAACCCACAACTGATAAAGAATGTCAAGAAAGTGGGAAAAAGTGCAGAGGTCTGCAACAAGACTAGTCCCGGTGCTAAGGAATATGAATTATGTAATGCTGAAGGACCTAAACCTAATAACATTAGATGACAGAAGGACCAGGGGAGATACGATAGCGGCGTACAAAATACTCAAAGGAATTGATTGGCCAGGATAAGCTGCTGTAGGTGTGGAAAACAAGGATATGAAGGCACAGGGCTGCCAGGAAGCATTTCTTCAGCCTCAGAGTGGTCAGTAAATGGACTGACCTGGAGGATGCAGTAATAGGCAGGATCTGCACTAACATTAAGGAAGAGTTATGATAGGGATTACGAGGCCAAACGGAAAGTGAACCCAATTACGGCCAGTTAAAGACGCAGGACCAGGAGCTAGCACTTAACCTCTGCAACCACATATAAGTAGGTACACACACAAACAGGTACACACACACACAGGTACACACACAGTTACACACACGCACAGGTACACACACACACAAAGTACACACACACACACACACACACAGGTACACACACAGTTACACACACGCACAGGTACACACACACAAGTACACACACATATACACACACACACACACAGGTACACACACACAAGTACACACACACACACACACACACACACACACACACATTAATCTTCTAACCCTGGTACTTTATTCAGGCAGAAACAACACAGTGAAACACTAAGAGCATTTTCCTGAACATTATGGTGTCCCTGTGTGAACCAGACATCAATACCACACCATTACTCTCTCACAACACTTCCTTACTTCCTCTTGCTATTCTTATCCCTATGTGTTTTTTCTCCTTGTGTTTGTTCATCCATATTTGTGTTTGTTCTTCTGTGCTTCTTCATCAGTGTGTATTTACCTATTTGTATTCATCTATTTGTGCTTGCAAGGGTCGATTCCTCTCAATAATTTATACATCGTTATTAGGTGTCCCCCCCTATCCCTCATGTCCTGCAGTGTCGTCAGGTTGAGTTCCCCTAACCTCTCCTTGTAGGACAGACCCCTTAGCTCCGGGACTAGTCTTGTTGCAAACCTTTGCATTTTCTCTAATTTCTTGATGTTCTTGACTAGGTGTGGGTTCCATACTGGTGCTGCATACTCCAATATGGGTCTGACGTACATTGTCGTGAATGACTCCTTACCCTTATGTCGAAATGCTTTTCTTAGATTTGCCAGGCGTCACCATGTTGTAGCAGTTATTTGGTTGATGTTATTTGTTGAAGTTTGCAGTCTTTGCTCCCCCTAGCCTGTACTCCGTCTGCGATCTTCTTTGTCCTTCCTCAAACTCCATGACTTTGCACTTGGTTGGGTTAAACTCCAGAAGCCATTTGTTGGAGCAGATTTGCAGCCTGTCCGGATCTCTCTGCAGTCCTACCTGATCCCCGTCTGTGTGAATTCTCCACATTAGCTTCATATCTGAATCTATCCCTTCCGTCATGTTTACCAGAAACAGCCCCGGCCCTAGAAATGACCCTTGCGGAAGTCTCCTCGACACATGCCCCTACTCTGACAACTCATCACATACCATCACTAGTTTCCTTCCTGTCAGGTATTTCATGATCCATTGCAGTGATTTTCCTGCTGTTGCTGCCTGCTCCTTTAGCATTTGTACCAATCTCTTGTGAGGAACTGTATCGAAAGTCTTATTACAGACCAACAAAATGAAGTCTACCAACCACAATCTCTGTCTCCTGTCTTATATCAGTTACCTCGTCGTAACTGATATAAGACAATACATGACAATTATCACGAAACCGTGATGATTGTCATGCATGAGCCCGTTCTCAAGATGTTTGGCCGTTCTTCCCCATGACTTTACACGAATGACTAAAGTGTAACGAACACTTAATGCTCAGTAATAACCCACATGGAGACAGAAATATAGGAGGTTGATTGATCTGTATATTTCGACTCCCTTCTGGGATTCTCTTCAGCAGATTCAGGAGAACACGAATTTATAGGAAAAGTTGAACCTCTCACAGTGCTGGGGAGTAGGTAGTGTCAGGTGAGCTCGTCAGAGGACGGGTCAAGGAGGTAGCGAGAATACAGGTCCTGTATAGTAGCTAAAAATTTGGGTAGGATATTCCTTTGTACTAAGTGATTCTTGTTCTTGTGATGGCGTTATGTGTTGGGTTGGGCTCTGGTATGTACTTCATGATGGCGAATTTTGAAATGTCCCAGGCTGGCCCATCCTCTGATCGTGTTTGCTTGGACGTCCTCCTCTTTTCTGCAACACTGCAAGCTCCTGATGTGGTGATTGCAACATGAAAGGCCTATAGCTATTATTCAACTCCCCCTGGTGGTTGTTTTGCACCGAGAAATATGTTTCTCTCAGAGTATACACACTGAGAGATTACATTGATCCTTATTCCAGGTATTAAGGTCCTCATGACTACTGGTGTACAGGTGACAAGCAGCCTTAATGACTCTCGGATTGTCGATAGACTTAAAAAAAAAAAAATACGCTGAACTTGCCGAATAGGCCAAACTCCCTTAAATGTTAAACTTTTCCAAAAAAATCAATTCTTACATATTGATTGATATATTTCTTTTCATTGGCACTGATGTAAAATGTTTTATTTTTGGACCAAAGCTAACTTAGAAACCTTACCTAGCCTAACTTAAACTAGCGTAATTGTTTTTAGAGTGTCGTGTGTGTATTCACATATTTCTGGTTTCAGGGGTCGAGTCACAGCTCCTGTGTGTGTGTGTGTGTGTGTGTGTGTGTGTGTGTGTGTGTGTGTGTGTGTGTGTACTGCTGTACACAGGGATGGTAATTACAGACTAATTACCTTGGTGACGCAGTAACAGCACATTATTAATTACCGTCTCACAGCACTAACGACGTAATTGCGTGTCAGTCTGAAAAAGAGGGAACCCACTGTGCATAGCTGTTACAATTATGTTAACAGCCTCATCCTTCTCCTCGTCCTCTCATCTCCTACCACGTCTTCCCCTTGTTACCTTCCCTTCGTTACCTTTCCCTTGTTAGCTACCCCTAGTTACCTTCCCCTAGTTACCTTCCTTTGGCTACCTTTCACTAGTTATCTTCCCCTCGCTGCTTTTCCCTCGCTACCTTCCCCTAGTTACCTTCCCTTAGTTACCTTCCCCTAGTTACCTTCCCCTGGCTATCTTCCACTAGTTATCTTCCCCTCGCTACCTTTCCCTCGCTACCTTCCCCTAGTTACTTTCCCCTTGCTACCTTCCCCTAGTTATCTTCTCGCTACCTTCCCCTAGTTACCTTCCCCTGGCTACCTTCCACTAGTTATCTTCCCCTCGCTACCTTTCCCTCGCTACCTTCCCCTAGTTACCTTCCCCTGGCTACCTTCCACTAGTTATCTTCCCCTGGCTACCTTCCATTAGTTATCTTCCCCTGGCTACCTTCTACTAGTTATCTTCCCCCCCGCTACCTTTCCCTCGCTACCTTCCCCTAGTTACTTTACTTGCTACCTTCCCCTAGTTATCTTCTCGCTACCTTCCCCTAGTTACCTTCCCCTGGCTACCTTCCACTAGTTATCTTCCCCTCGCTACCTTACCCTAGTTGCCTTCCCCTCGTTGCCTTCCCTAGTTACTTTCCCCTAGTTACCTTCCCCTTGCTACCTTCCCCTAGTTACCTTCCCCTGGCTACCTTCCACTAGTTATCTTCCACTCGCTACCTTACCCTAGTTGCCTTCCCCTCGTTGCCTTCCCTAGTTACTTTCCCCTAGTTACCTTCCCCTTGCTACCTTCCCCTAGTTACCTTCCCCTTGCTGCCTTTCCCTAGTTATCTTCCCCTTGCTACCTTCCCCTAGTTACCTTCCCCTTGCTACCTTCCCCTAGTTACCTTCCCCTCGTTGCCTTACCCTAGTTACCCTCCCCTGGCTAGCTTCCAATAGTTACCTTCCCCTCGCTACTTTTCCCTAGTTATCTTCCCTTAGTTGCCTTTCCCTCGCTACCTTCCGCTTACTACTTTCCCCTTGCTACCTTCCCCTAATTACCTTCCCCTAGTTACCTTCCCCTTGCTACCTTCCCCTAGTTACCTTCCCTTGGCTACCTTCCACTAGTTACATTCCCCTCGTTGCCTCACCCTAGCTACCTTCCCCTCGCTACCTTCCCCTCGTTGCCTTACCCTAGTTACCCTCCCCTGGCTAGCTTCCAATAGTTACCTTCCCCTCGCTACTTTTCCCTAGTTATCTTCCCTTAGTTGTCTTCCCCTCGCTACCTTCCGCTTATTACTTTCCCCTAGTTACTTTCCCCTCGTTACCTTCCCCTCGTTACCTTCCCCTCGTTACCTTCCCCTCGTTACCTTAACTCGTTCTCTTCCCCTCGTTACCTTCCCCTCGTTATCTTCCCCTCGTTCCCTTCCCCTCGTTCCCTTCCCCTCGTTACCTTAACTCGTTCTCTTCCCCTCGTTACCTTCCCCTCGTTATCTTCCCCTCGTTGCCTTCCCCTCGTTACCTTCCCCTCGTTACCTTCCCCTCGTTACCTTCCCCTCGTTACCCTCCCCTCGTTACCTTCCCCTCGTTACCTTCCCCTCGTTACCTTCCCCTCGTTACCTTCCCCCTCGTTACCGTCCCCTCGTTACCTTCCCCTCGTTACCTTCCCCTCGTTACCTTCCCCTCGTTACCTCCCCCTCGTTACCTTCCCCTCGTTACCCTCCCCTCGTTACCTTCCCCTCGTTACCCTCCCCTCGTTACCTTCCCCTCGTTACCTTCCCCTCGTCACATGCTCAACTACCTTGTTAAAGTTTCCACGTAATTAATGGGGTCACTTATTTAACATCCATCTCCTTAATTAAAAATTTATTTTTAATTATCACTAGTTATTAATTGTAAGATACTGTACTTTCACAGTCCCCCGTATAATATATATGGAAAATATTCCTCCCCCTTAGAGTATATATTAAAAATATTCTTCCCCGTAGAGTATATGCGCAAAATATTCCGCCCCCGTAGAGTATATATTGAAAATATTCCTCCCCTTAGAGTATATATTAAAAATATTCTTCCCCGTAGAGTATATGCGCAAAATATTCCTCCCCCGTAGAGAGTATATTAAAAATATTCCTCCCCCTTAGAGTATATATTAAAAATATTCTTCCCCGTAGAGTATATGCGCAAAATATTCCTCCCCCGTAGAGAGTATATTAAAAATATTCCTTCCCCGTAGAGAGTATATTAAAAATATTCCTTCCCCGTAGAGAGTATATTAAAAATATTCCTTCCCCGTTGAGAGTATATTAAAAATATTCCTTCCCCGTTGAGAGTATATTAAAAATATTCCGCCCCCGTAGAGTATATATTGAAAATATTCTCAATCGAACGGAAACGACAACAGATCGGAAAATTAAAAAAATAATGCAAATTGATGAGAAGAATTGAGAGAGAGAGAGAGAGACAGAGAGAGAGAGAGAGAGTGACCAGTGTTCAGGTTATGGGAGGTGTCAATAACGTAGGATGATTTATATCCCTATCATATATCTGAGAATTTATGGAGCTTGTGATTGCTGACTAGACGTGTTGACCAGCTACCATCACCTTTAACTCACGTCTGTCATCTCTACCTAGCACTAAATGACTTCTGGTATAAGGCAAATATAGCCGGTGTTTACATAAAAAGCGACTGACTAGTGCCACTGACTAGTGCCACTCCTGTCAATCACTGGTAAAGTTTTGGAGACAGTCTCATGGTAAACGACAGCAATTATTTTAATGTCAGTCGCTTTTGTTTGTGGCTGTCAACATGTCTTGGAAAAAAGGTCGTTATGCAGCTAATATGTGAGGCCAGTCACTGGACGTAGCTAAGATCAGCTGTGTAGTAACACCGCACATAACAGGTGTTTTTGACTGAGTATCGCATCGGGAACTCTTAATAAAACTGCAAGCAACAAGAACCTCAGTTGCTTCTGCTGCCGACAGTCCATTATCTGTATTTGACCGAAGAATAAGACACATGTGCAACAGTTGGGTGTCTTTATTGTTGAAACGTTTCGCCTACACAGTAGACTTCTTCAGTCGAATGCAAAGGCTGCAGGTAGTCAAATGAAGATATGTAATCAGTCCATCAACCTTAGAGAAATAATATTTGAGGTGGTCAGTCCCTCAACCTGGCTCTTAGAGAAGATCTCGAAGGGACAGACTACGAGCCACTCACAAGGATCGAACCCGACGACCTTTCATCCTTCAGGGGGGTTGTACAACCCCTCCCTCAGCAACAAACCCCCCAGCCTTGAATTACTGTAATCTCCCCAGCAAGTTTGAAGACATTCTTCAAGCAACCTCAGGCAGTTATTGCTCACCTGAGCCTCAGAGATATATCGTACAAGCTTCTTTGTCTCTATGCTCTTTACCACTAGTGTTTTATTCATAAATTAGCGTCATAAATCGTGAATAATGTCGGTCAGGAGTGTTTAAAACTTTAAGTGGCCATTAGTGTTGGGTTGCTAATTTGTTTATGTGATTATCAGCCGGAGTTTTCAGGTTGGCGTTGCGTGGCAGCCCGAGTTATCATGTTGGCGTTGCGTGGCAGCCTGAGTTATCATGTTGGTGTTGCGTGGCAGCCTGAGTTATCATGTTGGTGTTGCGTAGCAGCCTGAGTTATCATGTTGGCGTTGCGTGGCAGCCTGAGTTATCATGGTGTTGCGTGGCAGCCCGAGTTATCATGTTGGTGTTGCGTGGCAGCCTGAGTTATCATGTTGGTGTTGCGTGGCAGCCCGAGTTATCATGTTGGTGTTGCGTGGCAGCCCGAGTTATCATGTTGGTGTTGCGTAGCAGCCTGAGTTATCATGGTGTTGCGTGGCAGCCCGAGTTATCATGTTGGTGTTGCGTGGCAGCCCGAGTTATCATGTTGGTGTTGCGTGGCAGCCCGAGTTATCATGTTGGTGTTGCGTGGCAGCCCGAGTTATGTTGGTGTTGCGTAGCAGCCTGAGTTATCATGGTGTTGCGTGGCAGCCTGAGTTATCATGTTGGTGTTGCGTAGCAGCCTGAGTTATCATGTTGGTGTTGCGTAGCAGCCTGAGTTATCATGTTGGTGTTGCGTGGCAGCCTGAGTTATCATGTTGGTGTTGCGTGGCAGCCCGAGTTATCATGTTGTTGTTGCGTGGCAGCCTGATTTATCATGTTGGTGTTGCGTGGCAGCCCGAGTTATCTTGTTGTTGCGTGGCAGCCTGATTTATCATGTTGGTGTTGCGTGGCAGCCCGAGTTATCATGATGGTGTTGTGTGGCAGCCCGAGTTATGTTGGTGTTGCGTAGCAGCCCGAGTTATCATGGTGTTGCGTAGCAGCCCTAGTTATCATGTTGGTGTTGCGGCGTGTCTTGAGACACTGTCTTGACGCTGTGTGACTGTCTTGAAACACTGTATCTTGAAGCTGCGTAAAGGTCTTAAAACACTCATACACAGCGTCTTTCATCCATTACAACAGTTTATCTTTCATTATTCCTACAGTTTGCCATTTCCAAATTAATCTTTTAAGGGGAACTCCATCAAAAGTATTCTTAATGTCTAGGTAAACACAATCTGCTCCTCCATTTCCTTCCCTGGACAGTTTATCACTGCCCTGAAGGTTGAACAGACTTGTTATACGCGAATCTGAAGAACTCAAACCGTCTTCACCATTAAGATTTTGCTTTCCAAATACTGTTTCTACTTTCTGTTTTTTTTTTTTTTTTTTTTTTAAAACTTGCTAATGATCCAGGACTATTATTGTTGAAAAGGCCTTCCCTCTCACCTTTTTAAGTATTGGCCATTTTTTCAGCCAGTTTAGGAATGTTATGACGACGTTTCGGTCCGACTTGGACTAGTTAATGTTAAAGTATAACCGAAATGTCGTCTTAAGTTTCATTCTATTATTATTACTACTATTATTATTGTTATTATTAACTTCAAAGGGTCACTGAAGACAGCCCAAGTGTACTAGTACTGCTGTTGTCCTTAAGTGGTCGCTGGAGACACAGCCAAAGTGCACCAGTGCTGTTCCTGCCTCTCTTAAGTGGCCACTGAAGACACAGCCAAAGTGCACCAGTGCTGTTCCTGCCTCTCAAGTGGTCGCTGGAGACACAGCCAAAGTGCACCAGTGCTGTTCCTGCCTCTCTTAAGTGGCCACTGAAGACAGCCAAAGTGCACCAGTGCTGTTCCTGCCTCTCTTAAGTGGCCACTGAAGACAGCCAAAGTGCACCAGTGCTGTTCCTGCCTCTCTTAAGTGGTCGCTGGAGACACTTGAGTCAACATTTCCTGGAAGTTGGCTGGAAAAAAAAGTGCCTACTGCTTCGTGTAAGTTAGCGCCCCGAGTCTGGCGGAAGTTTGTTAGGGAGAATGTGAAAAGAGTGCGCGACTTTTATAGTCAGGCGAAGGAGGAAGAGTTTGGTTAATTTAACGTAGTGAAGGAAGAGTAAGGTTGTGAAGTTATTCTGGTTGTTTTAACTGATGGTGATGAAGGAAGAATGAGGCTGGTTTGTTGTAACTTGAGGTTGTGAAGTTATTCTGGTTGTTTTAACTGATGGTAGTGAAGGAAGTGAATCCGGCTGTTTTAACTCAAGGTGTGAAGTGATTGTTTTATTGCAAGACTGTGTGTTTTAAGTTGCTTCACAACCTTAAGCAAGCTTGGTTGTTTTAATTCAAGGTATTGCAGCGAATCTGGTTGTTTGAACTCAAGCTGATGAGGGAAGAATGGATATTTTTGGTGGTTTAACTAAGGGAGTTAAAGTGAATCCGGGTGTTTCAATACACGTTGGCAAAGTAAGAACGTTTTAAATTAAGATAGAGAAGTGAATCTCTGGGTACGTGGTACTTGGCAAGTCTTGCTCTAACATTTCCCTAAGGATTCAGTTCTTAGTAATAGGATCTTGGGGCGGTAATTCCGGAGTCATCCAGGTGTGAGTCCGTAACACAGGATTAGGTGTGTGTGTTAGGCCTTGCGCTTTGTAGATGTTGCTGAGCACTTGTTCGGGGAGTTGATGGAGGACGTGGAGGAGGTGATAGAGGACGTGACGGTCTTGAGTCAACTCAAGACCGTCAGCAGGGGAGTCCATCACCTTAAAGACAAGACAACAGAGGTGGAGGAAAAGTCCAAAGAAGACAGGTATTGAGAAGTCTATAAACACTGTATAAGAAGGATGAATTTAATTGTACTAAGAGAATTCTGGTCGCTGTGAGACATTTGGTGCTTAAGTTGTGCATGGAGTGACGCAGCAGCGCCTTCAACAGTTTTGGCTAGAGCTGCTTGCTGCGTGTCACAACTATTTGTTCGGCGTCAGAACTGTTTTTTTCGGTGTCAGAGATGTTTGATCGACCGTCAGAGCATTTTGATCGACCGTCAGAGCTGCTTGCTCATCTGTCAGAGCTGTTTCCTCGACCGTCAGAGCTGTTTGTTAGGCGTCAGAGTGGTTTACTCGACCTTCAGAGCTGTTTGCTCTGCTGTCAGAGCAGGATACATGACCTGAGAAGTTGGCACAAGATCAGTTGTGGCCGCTCTAACTTCCAGTCGACGCTTCAGAAGTAAGTAGGGAAGTAAAGGACTCTAACGCGGGATAGGACCCAGTTGTGGACGTGTGGCAGTTTTCATTTATATAAACAGACCAGGTGGGGAGTGGGCAGCCATATACAATCTATGGTTCTATGCTGGTTACTTACCTAAGCAGTTAAGGAAAGCTAGGACAGTACTGTTACCTAAGGTTGAGAAACCTGGGCACACTGGGGGATATAGGTTGCTATCTATTTCTAGTATAATTGTTAGGGTGTTCTGTAAGATCTTGGTTGTTAGGTGTGTCAGGGGGATTCCGCTCTACCCAGCACTGAGAGCTTTTCTTTCAAATGGTAAGTTGGCACAGACTGTTATGTTGTTAGATGTAACGATTAATGAGAGTAAGAAGGATTTGGAATTTCTTTTTGCCTTATTTCTTGACGATAAGTAAGCGTTTGACTTTGTGAAGCATTCATCTGAGGATTGAGCATTGCACTTAAACAGTTTCATAATTAAGAGTAAAAAGGCACAATACTCGACTGGAACAATACACAAATAACTTGCACATAGGAGACTGAAACTTATGACTTATCTCCTGTGTTATTTGTATATTCCATCATTAGTGTTACGTAGGCTAGGTAAAATCAAGAGAGGTGATAGAGGGCGATAATCTTTCGTGTATATTGTTTAATATGGAAATAAATGAGTTCCTTCTGGCAGTGGACGATCATTATGGCCATTGCAAGGGTATAATGGTTGTATCACTGCACTTGCCTCCGCGGATGATGTGTTATTAACATAAAGGATTTAGATGCCCGCTACAAGTCTTACAGAACTAACGTCGCCTGGGTTGGAGGTAAATCCTCAATACTGTGCACAAGAGGAAGCAGTGGTTCGTCGATACTGTAGACAAGACGTAAATCGAGGGCGCCCCAGTCAAGCCTCTAAAAACTACTGTTATATACAAGTATTTGGATATGCACTTCTCTTTCGGGAGGGGGAAGCCGCTACTAGAAAAGTCCCAACAAGAGCTGGATCATCTAGATCAGGCCCCACTGAAGCATCAACAGCGGATATTTTCAACCAATATTTAATCCCTGGAATTATACACAGGATAGTGTTAGGTGTGTATCAGAGTACGCTAAGAGCAGTGGACAAGATGGTGAGAAATAAAATTGTAGTGTTTTATACTCTTACAACAGGTGGTGGACTGGGGTGTAATTGTCCTTCGACAAGATTTCCAATATTAAGAGGAAACCGATTGGACATTGGCTTTGCACCCTATCACCACACAGGTAATAAGAGCAATATGGAAGAGTAGGATTGCTGGCACCGTTATGTTGACCAGGAATGAGGAAGATCGACAGTGGCATCATTCACTAGTGTCCTCTCACGATGGTACAAGTTTGAAGGAGCTTTTTTTGGTGGCACAAGTCAATAGCTGGAAGGCTAGTGGTACAGCCTCGATGGAAGGAGCATATTAAATTGGTACCCTGAAAATACAGCTGAACCCTTTACCTACTAGGGGAGGCAGGGTGCTGACTGAGACCACAGTCTCTTAGTCAAGGCCACTACTACTACCTCTAATACTATTACACTACTTCTTTCTCTTGTTCTAATACTCCCGGCCCCGCTCCTCTCGTATAAATGCCAGCTACCTTCCCTTCGCACTTTTGTGTGACTAGATAATGGTTCAAGCCGGACCACTGACTAATTCATATCCTCCGGTTATGGATAGAGTGATACACCAGGAAAATGAGCGATCTTCTGTAGAGTGACCATACGTTGTATGAACCGAAAGGCCATTAAACATTTCCTTGAAATGTTTGGAATAGGAAAAGAAACATCTCTACATGACTGCCACTAAATGTAAACCCGTCCACAATTATGCTCTCCCTAGAACCTGTTGCGTTAGGTAATGAGAACGCTCAGCACCAACTTGCAGGTCCACAATTTGTCTAAATTTCTGGGTTTTATTAGCAACGCCCATTTGCTTGACCCAGGTGACAGACTGAAAGACGTAAACATTAGAAATAAAAATTTAGACAGGTTAAGTATCATTCTTCCTATCACACGTGTACAACCTGACTAAGCAATCTCCTTACTCTACCGCAAAGGACACTCCAGCCGTTGTCTACCTTTTCCCTGTGATGATTCCATCAACCTTGCTAAACTGTGCTTAAAATTTAATAATTTTACCTACAATTACCTCTTTACTGACAAAACTTTAGCATGTCTCTGAGGGTCTCCCATCACTGTCGTACTTGCCAACAAGTTGATGGAGTCGCTTGAGAAACTAGCTTTCAAAGGCTTTGTACTCGTACCTTCATTTATAACCTGGCTACAACACATGTAAGGTTTTCTCCACATCGCTCCCATGCATTTCAACCAGGATTTCTTCTGCAGGCAACTTACCACAGTTGATTCTTCCACCCAGTTTACCCTCGAGACTCAACAGAATGGCTCTCCTCTTTTCCTTGAGGTTATGATCCTGAAACTCGGCAATACTTTTAATCCTCAGTTGATATAAATGCCACCAATATAATGACGCCTGAGCTTTTCCTAACATTATGAAAAACATGTTAAACAGAGCGTTTATTTGCTGCTGTCTCAGATTATGCAGAATAATTCGTAGTCCTGAGTTCCTTGACCAACTTAGTGAAATTTATATTTCCCATCTTCTATTCTAATTTAGATCTAAAGATAAGCACATTCTCTGAAAAATCAAGACCGACACAGAAAGCAACAAATCCAATCCACTGGAAAAGGTAGATAACATCCAGGCTCTCCAGAACAGTAACACTAATAAAGCTGGCAAATCATAGAAGCAGGCGCCGACAAAATTTCCTGTGGAGGGAAAGAGAAATTTTATATCTTGGAAAACAGTACAGAATCTATTCACTAGAGTTACTTAGATTTTAGTAAGGCTTTTGATAGAGTTCCGCACCATAGACTGTTAAAGAAAGTGGCAGCTCATGGCATTGGGGGAAAAGTGCTCTCGTGGATCGAGTCGTGGCTCACTGACAGGAAGCAGAGAGTGTCCATAAATGGGGTTAAATCCGAGTGGGGATCTGTAACAAGTGGCGTTCCACAGGGATCAGTCTTGGGCCCGTTGTTGTTTATAATATATATCAATGATCTTGATGAGGGAATTACTAGCGATATGAGCAAATTCGCCGATGACACAAAGATAGGTAGGATAATTGATTCAAACGTAGATGTTATGGAACTTCAGGAGGATTTAAACAAACTCTATTCTTGGTCAGAAAAGTGGCAGATGCAGTTCAATGTAGATAAATGCAAGGTTCTGAAGCTTGGGAGTGCCCATAACCCTATTACTTATAAGTTAAATGATGTAGAACTTAGCCATACAGATTGCGAAAAGGACTTGGGGGTTATGGTGAGCAGCAACCTTAAACCAAGACAGCAATGCCTAAGCGTACGTAATAAGGCAAATAGATTACTGGGATTTATATCAAGAAGTGTAAGCAACAGAAGTCCAAAGGTCATACTGCAGCTTTATACATCATTAGTAAGGCCTCACCTAGATTATGCAGCTCAGTTCTGGTCTCCGTATTACAAAATGGACATAAATTCGTTAGAAAACATTCAGCGTAGGATGACTAAATTAATACATAGCATTAGAAATCTTCCATATGAAGAAAGATTGAAGACTCTTAAGTTACATTCACTTGTTAGACGAAGAATGAGGGGAGACCTGATCGAAGTGTATAAGTGGAAGATAGGTATTAATAAAGGGGATATTAATAAGGTCTTGAGGATGTCTCTCCAAGAGAGAACCCGCAGTAATGGATTTAAATTAGATAAGTTTAGATTTAGAAAGGACATAGGAAAGTATTGGTTTGGAAATAGGGTAGTTGATGAGTGGAACAGTCTACCTAGTTGGGTTATTGAGGCTAGGACTTTGGGTAGTTTCAAATCTAGGTTGGATAAGTACATGAGTGGGAGGGGTTGGATTTGAGTGGGGCTTTCACATCAGAGCTTATTTCTTGGGTGGCATTGAAAATTGGGTTGGGCAAATGTTTTGTTAGTGGGATGAATTGTAAAGGACCTGCCTAGTATGGGCCAGCAGGCCTCCTGCAGTGTTCCTCCTTTCTTATGTTCTTATGTTCTTATGTTACTGAACACATATTAAGATGGAAAATACACACACTAAGGATTAATATAATTATTTTTATTATATTTTAAGAGCGTCTAAACACGGTGAATTGATCCTCCATAAGCAAATTATTGAGGTCTTTGTCAATAAAGCTGTTGGAGATTATAAAAAACGTGATCATGGACTGGAGACATGCAGAAGTTCTTCTTTAGGAGGACGGGGAGACCTGCAGACAATGTTTAGAAGCGGCGGCCCACAGTCGAACCTACAATACCATCGAACAGAATCAAGATGCATTCAGTGTTGCAAGACAACGCAATGAACTTGGAAATAAATGGTATAAAATACCGACACAATGGAAATATAAACACAAATGCAGTATAATGTGATCCTTTATTGACTACGTTTCGCCCACACAGTGGGCTTTTTCAAGTCACAAACAGAACTACCTGGGTTGGAAGGAACGCGAGTATTTATAGTCCGGTTCAGAATGCTGAGGTCAGGTGAAGAATGCTGCATCTGATGATGTACCGAGTGGGGTTATAGAGTCTAAAAACTTGGGTAGCTTGGAAAAGAGACTGGATAAGTTTGTGAGCAGACCTTCTACAGTGTTCTTATGTGGGATAGCGATGAAGAAGTTTCTTGGCAAGTGGTTCAGCTATGTTATAGAAGCCACTATTCTGGTTGAAGTTGTCGGATATAGAAATAAGTGATGATTCCAGGATTCTTCGGTATTGGGTGTTGCCTTCTGTGGCGATAAGTCTTGAGTTTCTGTAGTTTATCAAGTGGTTGTGTGAATTACGGTGTTGTACGCAGGCATTCCTTGTGTCGTCAGACCTGCTTGCGTATTGGTGTTCTGAAATACGTGTTTGGAGGTCCCTTGATGTTTCGCCCACGTATAACTTGTTGCAGTCATTACAAGGGATTATGTATACCCCTGTCTACTACTGGTGATGTCCTTGATGGTCGTGGTTGTGGAGGTAGATACTTGAAATGATGTTTTGGCAAAGATGTTGGAAACATGTTTGGCAATGGAGTTGGTGGGAAGGACTATTTATCTCTTCTCGGCAGTGTCTTCTCTGGGTGTGTTGAAGATGTTTAATGCTCGCCGTCTGCAGTCTCTGATGAAGTGACGAGGATAGTGGAGTTTAGAAAATATTTGTTCAATTATAGTGCATTCTTCCTCAAGGAACTCGTTGCTGCAGATTCTGAGTGCACGCAGGAAGAAGCCTATAATTACACCACGTTTGGTTTTGGTGTCGTGGTGAGAGTAGAAGTGGAGAAGATCGTTTTGGTTGGTGGGTTTTCGATAGACTTTAAAACGAAGTTCGTGGTCAGCTTTGCAGAGCAGAACATCAAGGAAAGGAAGAGTGTTGTCGACTTCTTCAAGTGTGAACTGGATTGAAGGCTCGACCTGGTTGAGCTTGTCTTGGAGAGCTTGAACGTTGAAGCGTTTAGGAGTTATGAGGAGAATGTCGTCAACATAACGGAGCCACCTTTCTCCGCTACAACTCGGACCTACCTTGAAGAGTGTGCAGATGACTTAAACAATGCTACAAAGGAAGCTTTCCTCCAAGCCAGAACACTAGGCACAACACTCCGGGGCAACATGAACAGACGCACCGCCGAAATCATTCGCAGCAGAGTTACCACAGCGAATGTTCAACAGAAGATCAGACTTACTAGGAAACTACAAACACTCTGCGATAATAGTAATTGGAAAAGTTTAGGAAGACCTGAAATTATTCAAAATCTTTCATCTCGTCCACTGTCAACCACAGAAACTGAAGCCCTCAGCTTAGGCCTCAAATTCGCAACAGGAATTACGAAACCAAAACAAGACTTCAATTTCATCGCCAAAAACTACAGACACAATGACTCCGACTTCCAAAAAGGCTATCTCCAAGGCATCATCTCAGCAGCCATCTCAACACGCAGCTCCCCAGTCATACCTCGACGTTACATCAATGCACTCAAAGGTTTAGCAGAAGACACGACCATCAGGGTCACCACCGCTGATAAAGGAGGTGGTGTTGTTATCATGAACACTGACGATTACAGGAACAAAATGCTCAATCTACTTAATGACCCAGATACCTACAAACCTCTCACAACTAACCAAGTGGACAACCTTACTAAAACTTTTCTTCAAAGGACTCGCCGCATTCTGAGGGGCTCAGAACAAGGGAAGAAACTTCTGCACACCATGCCCACATCCGACCATGTCATCTCTGTCAAGTTTTTTGTGTGACATGCATTACCTATGAAATATTCTACTTCACTTCAAATTTAGAATGAGTTAGAGGCGTGAAGTCGATGTATCCGACAGAGTCAAAAGAAAGAACGGCGACGGTAATGTCAAATGAACAACTATGGAAATAAATAATGGGAGCATGACTGTATATTAGAACAGTATGTGGTTAAAAGTTGGGAGGAATGTGGAAAGTGAGCGAGAGAGAGAGAGACAGAGAGAGACAGAGACAGAGAGACCCTAACATTACTCGACGAGACTTTAATAAGCACGCAGTCTCAATCTGAGAGCTTTAATCTCTTCCACATTCATATATCTAATGTCCCTAGCCACGAGAGACATGCCACTCAACTATTCACCTGGATATTTCACACAGATCCTGTCCTATCCACACTATCCTTCCTGACTAATAATGAAACAATGCCACCAAGATATGACGTCTCAGTTCATTGGATGAGTTGCAATTACAATGATGCTAGCAAAATATTTGTAGATGAATGGTTCAGAGAACCGACATGTTGATAAATTAGACACATGAAGATTGAGACACTTATGCAGCATATGGGAATCTTTATTCAGGAAACGTTTCGCCACACAGTGGCTTCATCAGTCCAATACAAAGAGGAAGGCGTACAGAGAGGAGGAGAATGAGGTAATCAGTCCCTCAACCTTGAGTCGATAGAAAAGGCAGTCTGACAGAGCCCCATCGGATGGGAAGGGAGAGTGCCTCAAGGCTTGTGAAGAGTTCTTAATCCAAGGAATCAGAGTTATATCCCTTGTCGGATCAAACTTGATTACCTACCATTCTTCAGACGCTCTAACTGGTAATTCGAACACAGGAATTACTACTCCATTATCATCAGTATAGTAAAAGCACTAAACCCACAGGGATGCCATACAGCGCCTGGAAAATGAGAGGCATGAAAGGCAATCAGGTATGATACCAGGAATGAAAGAGGCATGAGATTCAATCAGGTATGATACGAGGAATGTTATTAATGGTTAATTGGATTTAAAGTCTCTCGACTACACGAAGGTTGTTAAGGCTGCATGTTACCTGTTTATCACCGGACAAGAAAACTTGATCATAAATATTCACGTATTGAGACAACAGTCAGCTCTGTACATATTTGCGTAAGTAAATATGTACAGAGTTGACTGTTGGAGGCAGTGGAGATGTCCTGTCTGAGGGCAATATGTGGTGTGAATATAATGCAGAGAATCCGTAGTTTGGAGATTAGGAGGAGGTGTGAGGTTGCCAAAACTATTATCCAGAGGGCTTAAGAGGGGTTGTTGAGATGATTTGGACATATAGAGAAGATGGAAGAAAATAGAATGACTTCGAGAGTGTATAAATTTGTAGTAGAGGGAAGGCGGGGTAGTGGTAGGCCTAGGAAAGGTTGAAGGGAGGGGGTAAAAGGAGGTTTTGTGTGCGAGCAGCTTGGACTTCCAGCAAGCATGCGTGAGCGTGTTAGATAGGAGTGAATGGAGACGAATGGTTTTTAGGACTTGACGAGCTGTTGTAATGAAAGGAAGATAACATTTATGGATTCAGGGAAACCGGCAGCCGGACTTGAGTCCTGGAGATGGGAAGTACAGTGTCTGCACTCTGAAGGAGGGGTGTTAATGTTGCAGTTTTATAACTGTAGTGTAAGCACGCCTCTGGCAAGACAGTGATGGGGTAAATGATGATGAAAGTTTTTCTTTTTCGGGCCACCCTGCCTTGGTGGCATGTATGTTCTCATTAGAGAACATACAGAGAAGAATGACTAAAATGATTTACTGTGTAAGGAACCTCCCGTATGAAGATAGACTTAAAGCCTTAAATCTCCACTCTCTGGAGAGGCGTAGAATGAGGGGAGATATCATTGAAGTGTATAAGTGGATTACGGGCATAAACAAGGGAGATATTAATAAAGTACTGAGGGTGTCGAACCAGGTAAGAACCAGGAATAATGGATTTAAGTTGGATAAATTTATATTTAGAAAGGACATAGGTAAGTACTGGTTTTCTAACAGAGTTGTAGATGCGTGGAACAGTCTTCCCAGTGGGGTGATAGAGGCTAGGACCTTGGGTAGCTTTAAGAAGAGACTGGACAAATATATGAGTGGGAGGGGCTGGGTTTGATTGGTGTCAAGGGTTACGGGAGTTATTTCTTGAGTAGCTTTAGGTAGATGTCGTTTTGATAAGGACCTGCCTCGTATGGGCCAGTAGGCCTTCTGCAGTGTTCCTACATTCTTATGTTCTTATATACTGTGAAAGTTTACATCAATCCCTGGCGGAGCGCAGCTGACATGTAGCCTAAGATTAGGTTAGGTAAAATTTGTCAGGAAACAGAATAAGTGTTTCCTGACGCTGATCTTAGTCGTATGATGACCCACAACTGGAGCTTTTGGTCATCTGACCGAGACCTTCCGCTGGCTTACCCCTTTAAAAATTAAGGTTATTATGTAGCCTTAATGGCCCTCGTGTAGCTGACAGTCTTTAAAATAAAAAATCCACGATTTTTTTTTGCAATATTTTCAACATTTAGAGTTTTTATTTTACGTATATAGGAAATATCAAGTTATTCCACCTAATCAACCTAGCAAGCAACAACCTCGCATGAACTAACACAAATCTAGACTCTAGACGCAACAAAAATCATCTCGGGAAGAGAATTGTATCGCCTCTCTTTTCCACTTAGGAATTTTCCCACAAAAAAAAATTCTGAGATTTATGACAACAAGTTTGGGCCAAATTCTCTCCTCGTGAAGTTGTGTGTCACTTCCACTTTCATCTTTCTTTTACTTTACTTTTAAATTCATTTTTTCTTAAATTTGTCTTCATCGTCATTAATAATGTTTTATAAGTGACTGGTAGGTAAGTCACATATGCAACAGTTAGGTATCTTTATTATGAAACGTTTCGCCTACACAGTAGGCTTCTTCAGTCAAGTACAGAAAAGTTGTGCAAGAAAGGTATAAAATACCGACAATATGAAAGTTAAGACACATGTGCAACATCTGGATATCTTTATTGTAGTAGACGTTTCGCCATCCAGTGGCTTTATCAATACAGATTCTAGGACCTTCTAGGCTCTTCCTATTATGTCCTAGAATCTGTATTGATAAAGCCACTGGATGGCGAAACGTCTACTACAATAAAGATATCCAGATGTTGCACATGTGTCTTAACTTTCATACAGAAAAGTTGATAGAAGCAGAAGATACTTGAAGACGATGTAATCAGTCCATCACCCTTAAAGTTTTGAGGTGGTCAGTCCCTCAGTCTGGAGAAGAGCATTGTTCCATAGTATGAAACAATATGGAACAATGCTCTTCTCCAGACTGAGGGACTGACCACCTCAAAACTTTAAGGGTGATGGACTGATTACATCGTCTTCAAGTATCTTCTGCTTCTATCAACTTTTCTGTACTCGACTGAAGAAGCCTACTGTGTAGGCGAAACGTTTCATAATAAATATACCTAACTGTTGCATATGTGTCTTACCTAACAACCTGTCGGTATTTTATACCATTTTAATGTTCAAGTGACTGGTAGACGACAGTTTGTGATGCTGCTTCATGAGGCTTCCAACATATGTTGATTTATTATGTTATTGCTGTTTCTTTTGTACTCTTGCTCTCACTACATCTCTCTCTCTCTCTCTCTATTTCTCTCTTCTTCTCCTTACTATCCTTGCCTTGATCTTCTGAGCAATAGTAGATAGTCTTTCACCGAGATAGTAGTAGATACACCTCAGAAGATAGCCTTAACGTGGACTTTTAAGTAGTCTGTAATAAAGTTGGTAGAATTACCGACAATATGTAAAGTAAAAGGACACAAGTGCAACTAATGTGACATTTATTGTGGCAACGTTTCGCTCTCCAGGAGCTTTATCAAGCCATTACCAATGGCTTGATAAAGCTCCTGGAGAGCGAAACGTTGCCACAATAAATGTCACATTAGTTGCACTTGTGTCCTTTTACTTTATTTTAAGTAGTCTGTTATCTGAGTTCCAATGTACTTCCTCCCTCCCCCTCTCTCTCTCTCTCTCTCTCTCTCTCTCTCTCTCTCTCTCTCTCTCTCTCTCTCTCTCTCTCTCTCTCTCTCTCTCTCGACCTACCTCAGCTCTTGTGGAAGCTTATCCCGGGGAACAGCTGAATCATAGTGATGTTTGGGGAATCATTTATTTCAGCGAAATTATCAAGAAACTACAAAGATAAAACTCAAGAGGGAGTCATATAAGGAGACTACACCTCACTGTTACTTACAACACCTGACTTTTTATGACGTAAGTGAATGACAGCTACACCATGAGGTGTTGTCTCCTCGTTATAGGCCTTCCCGTCGATCTTTCATTTTTACAGTTCCTTGATAATGTGAGAAATCACGAAAGCGCATGGAATTTCACTATTATTTCACAATGGTTGTTATGCATATTACCTGTTTACTGCATAAACATTAACAAGATACACTGAGAGTCTAAAACATTAAAAACATACCCTAGTACTCGACACACACAAACACAACATAGCCTCGAATATAAACCAAAACTTCTCCACATTTCAGAAACAGAATTAGCTCTTTTACATATACAGAAAAAAATTAAATTTACTCACAGTATGAAATACATTTCTTCACTAGGCTGAAAAACCGCACCCACGTGAATAAGACTAATTTTCATTAGGGAGTTTTAATTTCTCTTCGCGAGTTCGCATTTTCACTCAAGATTTTTCGCTAAAAGCAAAACGCACTACTGATGCGAGAGAAGCTGACGTCTTTCCTTGGGGATGTAAAGTGCACAACCCAGGAAATAAAATAAGTGAGTCTGCAGGGGGAAAAAATGGGCAATGTCTCACAAGCGGATAAAAACCCAGTCTTCCAATGGGCCACAGACAATATGAAGTGCAAATTTCAATTACTTTGCTATGGAAAACTTGAGGAAATAAAAGCTAGATCGGAGTATAAAACAAATTTTAAGCGCACAGAGAGGAAAACTAATGTGAAGGACCTGGGAGTGATAATGTCCAAGAATCTCACTTTCAAAGATCAAAATAATGTTATCACATCTGTTAGGAAAATGATAGGCTGGATGATGAGAACCTTCAGGACAAGGGACGCCATGCCAATGATGATCCTCTTTAACGGCTTCTTTCAAGGCAGGAGAAACTGCAGATCTAGAGATTATACAGAGAACTTTCACTGCATGTATAAGTACAGTCAAGCACTTCAATTACTGAGAACGGTTGAAGTCCCTTGACCTGTACTCCTTGGAACGCAAGAGACAAAGATACAAAATAATATACACTTGGTAAAACCTAGAGGGACTAGTCCCAAATCTGCACACGGAAATCACTACCTACAAAAGCAAAAGAATCGGCAGGCAGTGCAACATCCACCCAGTGACAAGCTGGGGCGCCATGAGTATGCTTAGAGATAACACAGTAAGTATCAGAGGCCCAAAACTGTTCAACAGCCTCCCGGCATACACGAGGAGGATTACCATTAGACTCCTGGCTGCCTTCAAGAGAGAACAGGACAGACGCATAAAGTCAATACCTGACGAGCTGCGCTGTCGTTCGTATGCCGGTTTGCATGCTGGCAGCAGTGAATCTGGTTGATCAGGCCCTGATTTACCGCGAGGCCTGATTGTGGACCGGACCTCGAGGGCGTAGACCCCCGGAACATCCTCCAGGTAGGTGCTAAGCTTTCGTATCACCACACAGGGTGAGTACCTCTTGTTTGTCACCCCACAATATCCTGTTTGAGGTCAATGTGTGGTGTGAATATTAGAGCAAAGAGCTCAGTGCGTATATATTAGAAGACTTTGGATTACAAGATGTTTAATTATGAGGGGTGAGGAGGGGGTGCTGAGAGGGTTGGATCATTTAGAGAGCATACTGCAGAATAGGATGTATAAATCCAAAATGGAAGGAAGGGTGTTCCTTGAAAGGATGGAGGGAAGCTACGAAGAAGGTTTTAAGTATTATAGGCTTGATCATGCAGCAAACGTGTTTGAGTGTGTTTGAATAAAGTGGGAACAGAAAGTTTTAATGATATGACGAGATACTAGAACGTTAACAAGATGACATATAAAGGGATTCAGGAAAAAATAGTTAATTTAATAAGTTCTGGAGGTGGGAAGTACCGTGTATACTGTGAGAAAGGTATAAGGATGTTGGAGTCTTGGAGGTGGGAAGTACAGTGCCTGTACTATGAGGGAGAGGTGGGGATGTTGCAGTGTCAGTGACATCTTATGTCTGAACATCTGGCAAAACAGTTGAATGAATAATGGCAAAAATTTCCTCTTTTTGGTTACCTAACCTTGGTGGGAGACGGTAGATGTGTTAAAATAAGCGGCTCACTACACATTAATGTTCATAGTGTTGTATTTGGTTTACAGCGTACCAGACGTGGAATTGGCGTACGAAGCATTTATTGTCATAGTCTCCTCGTACCATTCCCTAAAACTGTGCTAGGTGCTTGATTTCATTACTTCAAGTCAAGATCAAGTTTTAAGTAATTTTACTTCCTGACAACAGTAAGGCTAAATATGTAATTCCTAACATCCCAGTGATTTATTTGTATCTTTAAGTTCCTTTTAATTTTCATGTTTCTGGTTCTTGTCTCTCAGACTATACATGTCTGCCTTATCAAGTCTATCTGGTCCTTCTTGTGTGTGTGTGTGTGTGTGTGTGTGTGTGTGTGTGTGTGTGAGAGAGAGAGAGAGAGAGAGAGAGAGAGAGAGAGAGAGAGAGAGGAAAAGAGCGGGGTCATATTTACTACCTCGACTAACATACTCTATAGAACTTCCTTTGCTACACGGTTGCTTGTGTTTCTGCTGCAATATCTGCTGCTGTTACTGCTGATGTTCCTGCCGTGCTCACTCGCTCTGCTGCTGTTGCTGCTGCAATTTCGGCTATTGCTGCAGGTGCTCCGCCATTTCTCCTGCTACTGCTGCTGCTGTTCTATTTCTCTTTCTACTGCTGCTGTTCTATTTCTCTTTCAACTGCAGCTGTACCTTTTCTCCTGCTGCTGTGACACTCCTGCTGTTGCTGCTTCTGCTGTTCCCTCCTCTCCCGTTGATGACTCCCCTTCATTCCCTGAGCAGCTCTGGGATATAACGTTAAAACTTTGGTCGCACCAGCCCCTTCACCGAGGCACTGAAGTTAAACATCCTCCTGGGAACAAGGGGCTACCTAATTCCATTATGGGTTACCCCTATTTTTCCTACGTGAGTTGGCGAGTCATCACTCTTCAGGACTTTATCAAAGATCAGCTTATGTAGAAATGTATATGTAGGGATAGGATGGATCAGCTCATGTAGCAATGATAAGTCAACAAAGATCAGCTGATATAACAGAGGGTAAACAAAAATCAGCTGATATGATAGAGGGTAAACAAAGATCAGCTGATATAGCAATGGAAGGCAAACAAAAATCAGCTGATATAACAGAGCGTAAATAAAGTTCAGCTAATATAACAATGACGGGTAAACAATCAGCTGACATAACAGAGGGTAAATAACAATCAGCTGATATAACAGAGGGTAAACAACGATCAGCTGACATAAAAATGCATGAGAGGAAACAACAGTTTGCTGATATAACTAGATCATTTCCCTATTTCATTATACGCCAAATCAATCTAACGCATATCTAACCCTTTGCGTTGCCAAAATTAATTCTGCAGTGGGATTTACATTATTGTTGCACTTACAAATTTATTCCTAGAGGCAGTTTATTGCTAACAGTTTGCTGTTCATGAAATAAAGCTGAACTCTTGTACACGAGAGGAAAAACAACTTTGTTTTGTATTGGTAAACAGTTTTATGCAGATTTAAATAAATATGAATTATAATATCTGAACCATTCATTGAAATATCTCGACCTACTCTCAGTCGTGGGTGAGAGAGAGAGAGAGAGAGAAAGAGAGAGAAAGAGAGAGAAAGAGAGAGAGAGAAAGAGAAAGACAGAGAGAAAGAGAGAGAAAGAGAGAGAGAGAGAAAGAGAGAGAGAGAGAAACAAGCTTTTATGCCACAAGACGGGCAGAAAGCAGCAACTTCACTCTGGCTGTACCCTTCTCCAGAACATCACTCCATCTGAGATCATACATACCCAGGATGACTCGAGTATGGAACACATTCGTACAGCATAATGATGTCAACGAGATAACGTCAGTTGATCAAATGAAAATGCTGGCCCACAGATGGCTCCAACTTCATCCTGTTCCCTACTTGTATGTCTCATAACATAAATGCTTTCAAATGAGCTGATGTAGGTAACAGCTCTTAGCTTGCCAATAAAGTTAGGAATCCTTAACCTGTAAATAGCTGTCAATAAAGCTAGGGATCCTTAACCTTGTCAAACCCTGTGTAAAAAAAAAAAAAAAAAAAAAAGAGAGAGAGCAAGAGAGAGAGAGAGCAAGAGAGAGAGAGAGCAAGAGAGAGAGAGAGCAAGAGAGAGAGAGAGAGAGAGAGAAAGAGAAAGAGAGAGAAAGAGAAAGAGAGAGAAAGAGAAAGAGAAAGAGAGAGAAAGAGAGAGAGAGAGAGAGAGAGAGAATCAAAGACAGGGTAAGGCAAATAATTTTAACAGCATTTCTAGAGATCTCTTCCCCGTATCAGGTATATAATAACAGACAGATCTTTAATTACAAAGTAAACATAATAAATGTTTGGAAAGCGTCAAAATTTTGAGAAATTACAAAAAAAAAAGAAAAAATGAGTAATTAACCGTATTATTAAAAGAAAAGTTCACCTGAAAACTCTTGTATGCGTCTCTATTATTAAATGGAACGGGTGGGAGGGGTGCGGAGGGGAGAGGGATGGGGGAGAGGGAGGGGGGAGAGGGAGGGGGGAGAGGTAAGAGGGAGGGGGAAGTAAAACTAGCAACTTGGGCAATAAAAGTCAGAATCGTTTGATTTTGTTTTTTGGAAGTTGAGAAGGGCGTGAGGACTGTAACCTTGAAGTTCCATGAAGCTTCCCAAGTGATTTCTTTTTTTTTTATTAACACGTCGGCCGTGTCCCACAGAAGCAGGGCGATCCGAAGAAAAAAGAAGAAACACACTCATCATCACTCACTCCATCACGGTGTTGGCAGAGTCGCGCCTACACTACAGGGGGAAGTAAAGAAGAATCCTTCCTCCGTGAGCCATGCGTGTGGTAAGACTAAAATACCGGGAGCAAGAGGCTAGTAACCCCTTCTCCTGCATACATTACTAAAAATAATAACCAGAAAAAACTTAATTTTTTGCAGTAATGACATGTATTTAATTATGACACGTTTACGGAAATGGAGAATATCACACATATTTTAGGTGAGTGTAGAGGATAAGGTGAAGCCCAGTTCATGATGATTAAGACATGTTCAGCAGTTGGGTATCTTAACTGTTGAAGCGTTTCGCCTGCATAATACTTGAGGTGGTCAGTCCCTCAGCCTGAGGGACTGTTGCACATGTGTCTTATTCTTCGGTCAAATACAGATAATGGACCGTCGGCAGCAGAAGCAACTGAGGTGCTTGTTGCTTGCAGTTTTATTAAGAGTTCCCGATGCGATACTCAGTCAAAAACACCTGTTATGTGCGGTGTTACTACACAGCTGATCTTAGCTACGTCCAGTGACTGGCCTCACATATTAGCTGCATAACGACCTTTTTTCCAAGACATGTTGACAGCCACAAACAAAAGCGACGGACATTAAAATAATTGCTGTCGTTTACCATGAGACTGTCTCCAAAACTCTACCAGTGATTGACAGGAGTGGCACTCAGTGGCACTAGTCAGTGGCACTAGTCAGTCGCTTTTTATGTAAACACCGGCTATATTTGCCTTTTACCAGAAAGGAAGTCATTTACTTTTTACACCATTTTGCACAAGCTTTGTGTTATTGTAAATGCAAAAGTATGACATTACATTATTTCATTCCCCAAAAATTCTGAAGTTTTTACTTTAAATTTATTTTTCCCCACTAAAAATATATAGTAATTCCGGTTTTTTTGCCTTTAGTGTAAAGTGCACTTCAGTTGATCTTGTATACTCACTTAAAACACTTTCGGTGTTCCTAATTTTGCGTGAACGTGTCAGTAATGTCCACACAACGAAAAACTTCATTTTTTTTAATTCGGACATAACGGAACTTCTAGTTTGTCATCTTCATACACCTCTGAACTTTCAATGAAAAACTCATTACCGAAGTTGTTAATTTCATCCAGCTTCCCTTTACACAAATAACCCGCACATAAAAGACAGAAGCTTACGACGACGTTTCGGTCCAAGTCGGACCGAAACGTCGTCGTAAGCTTCTGTCTTTTATGTGCGGGTTATTTGTGTATCGTTCCAGTCACGGTATTGTGCCTTTTTGTTATTTATTTAGCTTCCCTTTAATGTGAAGTGAATTTCCGAAGGATATATATCTCTAGGTGGTGACCCGTGGCCTTGTGGTTAAAGCTCTCGCCTCACATGGCGAGTGTCCAGGTTCGATTCCCGGAGAGTGTAGAAACTTTGGGCGTTTCCTTACACCGATTGTCTATGTTCCCCATCAGTAAAATGTGTACCTAGGTGTTAGTCGACTGGTGTGGGTCATATCAATGGACAAAACTGACCTAATTTGCCCGAAATACTCCGCATAACTTTCTATAAAATAGTATGTCATTGATGTCAGCTATGGTCTGTATACCTTGTACAGGTACTTGTAGAAATCAAGATATTATTATTATACATCTCTAATTTAGTCATTAAAGTATTCTTGAGTGTTGAGGTGCAGCCTTAGTGGCCCTAGTGAAGTCGATAGGCTTGAAACCGAATTAACCCATCAACCAACCAGTGTCAAATTTGCCGGAAGGACAGTCAACCAAGACCAACTGTGTCCACACACTCGCTTCTTCAAACATCTTCCTATTTCTCAGCAAGTGCCTTTGCTGCCGGGCAGCAAATACACACACACACGCTTGTCGAAGCTATCGTTAGCCCTGTCTTGACTACTGTATTGATAGTATCGTTACGATCTGTATACGCTACTACTCTCTAGATAACGGCAGTCTTACTGCTCTCATCAACAGGCTAAATGGAAATATTATTGACATGCACCGGAGCATAGATACCGTATTTTCCAGCATATAAGGCGTACGACAGAAGCATCGTAATGGTAAATTAGCAATCACATTCAAGCGTTAATTACCCTCTTACTTTACGCTAAAGCGTAACCCAAAACCTACCCTTGACCCTGACCTTGAGCATATAACGCGTAAGGTGATTTACCAAGACAATTTATGGGGAAAAGGCGCGTCTTATATGCCGAAAAATACGGTATGCATAATATCTAATGTCATAATCAACAAATTAGGTAGCTGGTAACATCTTAGATGTTCCTAAGAGAGTGGAAGCATTACATTATCCTGGGGTAAAGTGCGTATCGTCCACGAAGCGAAGGTAATAATTAAGGGAATGTGCTGGAATATGCTAGGTTTCAACACGATCCGTGTAGAGGTTCAGCAGGAACTGCGGTGAGTTAGGTAACCAAGGACAAGGTACCTATGTAGCTGCTGAAGATGACGTAGAGTTAGAGATCTACCAAGCCACAGGAGCAGGGAGAACGAGGGAGCAGGGAGAACGAGGGAGCAGGGAGAACGAGGGAGCGGGGAGAACGAGGGAGCGGGGAGAACGAGGGACCAGGGAGAACGAGGGAGCAGGGAGAACGAGGGAGCAGGGAGAACGAGGGAGCAGGGAGAACGAGGGAGCAGGGAGAACGAGGGAGCAGGGAGAACGAGGGAGCAGGGAGAACGAGGGAGCAGGGAGAACGAGGGAGCAGGGAGAACGAGGGAGCAGGGAGAACGAGGCAGCAGGGAGAACGAGGCAGCAGGAAGAACGAGGCAGCAGGAAGAACGAGGCAGCAGGAAGAACGAGGCAGCAGGAAGAACGAGGCAGCAGGAAGAACAAGACAGCAGGAAGAACAAGACAGCAGGAAGAACAAGACAGCAGGAAGAACAAGACAGCAGGAAGAACAAGACAGCAGGAAGAACAAGAAAGCAGGAAGAACAAGGCAGCAGGAAGAACAAGGCAGCAGGAAGAACAAGACAGGAAGAACAAGGCAGCAGGAAGAACAAGGCAGCAGGAAGAACAAGACAGCAGGAAGAACAAGGCAGCAGGAAGAACAAGGCAGCAGGAAGAACAAGACAGCAGGAAGAACAAGGCAGCAGGAAGAACAAGACAGGAAGAACAAGACAGCAGGAAGAACAAGACAGCAGGAAGAACAAGGCAGCAGGAAGAACAAGACAGGAAGAACAAGGCAGGAAGAACAAGGCAGCAGGAAGAACAAGACAGCAGGAAGAACAAGGCAGCAGGAAGAACAAGACAGGAAGAACAAGACAGCAGGAAGAACAAGGCAGCAGGAAGAACAAGACAGGAAGAACAAGACAGCAGGAAGAACAAGACAGCAGGAAGAACAAGACAGCAGGAAGAACAAGACAGCAGGAAGAACAAGACAGCAGGAAGAACAAGGCAGGAAGAACAAGGCAGCAGGAAGAACAAGGCAGCAGGAAGAACAAGGCAGCAGGAAGAACAAGACAGGAAGAACAAGACAGCAGGAAGAACAAGGCAGCAGGAAGAACAAGACAGGAAGAACAAGGCAGCAGGAAGAACAAGGCAGCAGGAAGAACAAGGCAGCAGGAAGAACAAGACAGGAAGAACAAGACAGCAGGAAGAACAAGGCAGCAGGAAGAACAAGGCAGCAGGAAGAACAAGACAGGAAGAACAAGACAGCAGGAAGAACAAGGCAGCAGGAAGAACAAGACAGCAGGAAGAACAAGACAGCAGGAAGAACAAGACAGCAGGAAGAACAAGGCAGCAGGAAGAACAAGGCAGCAGGAAGAACAAGGCAGCAGGAAGAACAAGACAGCAGGAAGAACAAGGCAGCAGGAAGAACAAGACAGCAGGAAGAACAAGGCAGCAGGAAGAACAAGGCAGCAGGAAGAACAAGACAGCAGGAAGAACAAGGCAGCAGGAAGAACAAGGCAGCAGGAAGAACAAGGCAGCAGGAAGAACAAGGCAGCAGGAAGAACAAGGCAGCAGGAAGAACAAGGCAGCAGGAAGAACAAGGCAGCAGGAAGAACAAGACAGCAGGAAGAACAAGGCAGCAGGAAGAACAAGGCAGCAGGAAGAACAAGGCAGCAGGAAGAACAAGGCAGCAGGAAGAACAAGGCAGCAGGAAGAACAAGGCAGCAGGAAGAACAAGGTAGCAGGAAGAAGGTAGCAGGAAGAACAAGGCAGCAGGAAGAACAAGGCAGCAGGAAGAACAAGGCAGCACGAAGAACAAGGCAGCAGGAAGAAGGTAGCAGGAAGAACAAGACAGGAAGAACAAGGCAGCAGGAAGAACAAGGCAGCAGGAAGAACAAGACAGCAGGAAGAACAAGACAGGAAGAACAAGGCAGCAGGAAGAACAAGGCAGCAGGAAGAACAAGACAGCAGGAAGAACAAGACAGCAGGAAGAACAAGGCAGCAGGAAGAACAAGACAGCAGGAAGAACAAGACAGCAGGAAGAACAAGGCAGCAGGAAGAACAAGGCAGCAGGAAGAACAAGGCAGCAGGAAGAACAAGGCAGCAGGAAGAACAAGGCAGCAGGAAGAACAAGGTAGCAGGAAGAACAAGGCAGCAGGAAGAACAAGGCAGCAGGAAGAACAAGGCAGCAGGAAGAACAAGGCAGCAGGAAGAACAAGACAGCAGGAAGAACAAGGCAGCAGGAAGAACAAGGCAGCAGGAAGAACAAGGCAGCAGGAAGAACAAGGCAGCAGGAAGAAGGTAGCAGGAAGAACAAGGCAGCAGGAAGAACAAGGCAGCAGGAAGAAGGTAGCAGGAAGAAGGTAGCAGGAAGAACAAGACAGGAAGAACAAGGCAGCAGGAAGAACAAGGCAGCAGGAAGAACAAGACAGCAGGAAGAACAAGACAGGAAGAACAAGGCAGCAGGAAAAACAAGACAGCAGGAAGAACAAGACAGCAGGAAGAACAAGACAGCAGGAAGAACAAGACAGCAGGAAGAACAAGGCAGCAGGAAGAACAAGACAGCAGGAAGAACAAGACAGCAGGAAGAACAAGACAGCAGGAAGAACAAGGCAGCAGGAAGAACAAGGCAGCAGGAAGAACAAGGCAGCAGGAAGAACAAGACAGCAGGAAGAACAAGGCAGCAGGAAGAACAAGACAGCAGGAAGAACAAGGCAGCAGGAAGAACAAGGCAGCAGGAAGAACAAGACAGCAGGAAGAACAAGACAGCAGGAAGAACAAGGCAGCAGGAAGAACAAGACAGCAGGAAGAACAAGGCAGCAGGAAGAACAAGGCAGCAGGAAGAACAAGACAGCAGGAAGAACAAGGCAGCAGGAAGAACAAGGCAGCAGGAAGAACAAGGCAGCAGGAAGAACAAGGCAGCAGGAAGAACAAGGCAGCAGGAAGAACAAGGCAGCAGGAAGAACAAGGCAGCAGGAAGAACAAGGCAGCAGGAAGAACAAGGCAGCAGGAAGAACAAGACAGCAGGAAGAACAAGGCAGCAGGAAGAACAAGGCAGCAGGAAGAACAAGGCAGCAGGAAGAACAAGGCAGCAGGAAGAACAAGGCAGCAGGAAGAACAAGGTAGCAGGAAGAAGGTAGCAGGAAGAACAAGGCAGCAGGAAGAACAAGGCAGCAGGAAGAACAAGGCAGCAGGAAGAACAAGGCAGCAGGAAGAAGGTAGCAGGAAGAACAAGACAGGAAGAACAAGGCAGCAGGAAGAACAAGGCAGCAGGAAGAACAAGGCAGCAGGAAGAACAAGACAGCAGGAAGAACAAAACAGGAAGAACAAGGCAGCAGGAAGAACAAGGCAGCAGGAAGAACAAGACAGCAGGAAGAACAAGGCAGCAGCAGGAAGAACAAGACAGCAGGAAGAACAAGGCAGCAGGAAGAACAAGGCAGCAGGAAGAACAAGGCAGCAGGAAGAACAAGGCAGCAGGAAGAACAAGGCAGCAGGAAGAACAAGGCAGCAGGAAGAACAAGGCAGCAGGAAGAACAAGGCAGCAGGAAGAACAAGACAGCAGGAAGAACAAGGCAGCAGGAAGAACAAGGCAGCAGGAAGAACAAGGCAGCAGGAAGAACAAGGCAGCAGGAAGAAGGTAGCAGGAAGAACAAGGCAGCAGGAAGAACAAGGCAGCAGGAAGAAGGTAGCAGGAAGAAGGTAGCAGGAAGAACAAGACAGGAAGAACAAGGCAGCAGGAAGAACAAGGCAGCAGGAAGAACAAGACAGCAGGAAGAACAAGACAGGAAGAACAAGGCAGCAGGAAAAACAAGACAGCAGGAAGAACAAGACAGCAGGAAGAACAAGACAGCAGGAAGAACAAGACAGCAGGAAGAACAAGGCAGCAGGAAGAACAAGACAGCAGGAAGAACAAGACAGCAGGAAGAACAAGACAGCAGGAAGAACAAGGCAGCAGGAAGAACAAGGCAGCAGGAAGAACAAGGCAGCAGGAAGAACAAGGCAGCAGGAAGAACAAGGCAGCAGGAAGAACAAGGAAGCAGGAAGAACAAGGCAGCAGGAAGAACAAGGCAGCAGGAAGAACAAGGCAGCAGGAAGAACAAGGCAGCAGGAAGAACAAGGCAGCAGGAAGAACAAGGCAGCAGGAAGAACAAGGCAGCAGGAAGAACAAGGCAGCAGGAAGAACAAGGCAGCAGGAAGAACAAGGCAGCAGGAAGAACAAGGCAGCAGGAAGAACAAGGCAGCAGGAAGAACAAGGCAGCAGGAAGAACAAGGCAGCAGGAAGAACAAGGCAGCAGGAAGAACAAGGCAGCAGGAAGAACAAGGCAGCAGGAAGAACAAGGCAGCAGGAAGAACAAGGCAGCAGGGAGGTGTTTTGAAATTTTCAGGATCGCTTTGGTCATATAGGTTATTCAACGCTACGAGTATTAAAAAATAAATACAACACAACGTGAGAAAACGAAGATAAAATGAACACAAAATAAAAACTACGAAGATAAATACAACACAAAATAAAAACTACGAAGATAAATACAACACAAAATAAAAACTACGATGATAAATACAACACAAAATAAAAACTACGAAGATAAATACAACACAAAATAAAAACTACGAAGATAAATACAACACAAAATAAAAACTACGAAGGTAAATACAACACAAAATAAAAACTACGAAGATAAATACAACACAAAATAAAAACTACGAAGATAAATACAACACAAAATAAAAACTACGAAGATAAATACAACACAAAATAAAAACTACGAAGATAAATACAACACAAAATAAAAACTACGAAGATAAATACAACACAAAATAAAAACTACGAAGATAAATACAACACAAAATAAAAACTACGAAGATAAATACAACACAAAATAAGTAGAACCTCACCAAGTTAAAATAACCATCATCGGTTAAAATTTCCACTAAATGGTTAATGTTAAATAACTCTGGTAAAAGTTTCTCTTTGATCTCTACACACACTTGAAAAGACCTAAGTGGTGGTGGGCAGAGAGTGAGAGAGTTATCCACACTCATCTGCAGGCCACAAGCTACACATCTTTATTTAGTACCCAACAGAATACTCTATTCTAGTGAATGCTCAGCAACACAGTAAATGACCATATGACCTGTCTTTGTAATACTCATTTGTGCTAAATTGTTATCTGTTTACAATAATGTTTTTACCACTGACTACATCATTGCTTAGTTAATATTAAGTTAATTTTAAGCCTGCCCATAATGCTCTGCATACAAGGGGCTTTGGCATGTTGCACTTTAATAACTGTATTCCTTTGTACTTCTCTGTATCATGTTCAAATAAATGAATAAATTGATTAATTAATTAACAAAAAGTACATGTACAAGGTATACAGGCCTAACCGTACCACGGGTGGGGTTAAAACCCGCGATCAGAAAGTCTCAAAACAGTCTTCGTGTTGGTGTGAAGAGCACCGTAGTCACAACTACGGTGCTCTTCAACACCAAGGCTGAGGGACTGCTTACCTCTTCTTTTGTATATAGTTCTACTGTCTTCTAATTATGTCCTTAAATTTGTATTATTAAAGCCATTGGATGGCGAAACGTCTATAGTAAAGATACCCAGATGTTGCACACGTGTCTAATGTTCATTCCTTGACTCACGAAATCGTAATGACATGATTTCAAACGCGCCGGTCTGTAGTTTTACGACTCTAACTGTGGATTCAAGCCCCGCCCGTGGTATGGATTTTTTTTCATCTCTAATTGTTGATTCCTCTTGAAAGATTGACGAACACTGTATAACCTGCTTCTCGTCTGCAAGGTTCACCGAGCCTGCCACTTACCAAGGAGATATCCAGGTGGCGTTTGAAGCCACTGTAAGCCAGAAGTCTGGCTCGCTCTCCTTAACAACTTACACCTCGAAATCTTTCTGTTTATCAAGAAGACCTGGGCATCAACAAGGCCTGAGAATTAGCAAGACCTGGGAATCAGCAAGGCCTGGGAATCAGCAAGGCCTGAAAATCAGCAAGGCCTGGGAATCAGCAAGGCCTGGGAATCAGCAAGACCTGGGAATCAGCAAGGCCTGGGAATCAGCAAGGCCTGGGAATCAGCAAGGCCTGGGAATCAGCAAGGCCTGGGAATCAGCAAGGCCTGGAAATCAGCAAGGCCTGGGAATCAGCAAGGCCTGGGAATCAGCAAGGCCTGGGAATCAGCAAGGCCTGGGAATCAGCAAGGTCTGGGAATCAGCAAGGTCTGGGAATCAAAACTGCACATCATCGCGCCACACATGAAAACTGACTGACTACTACTGAATCTTTTTCAACCAAAAAGGAGGACAAAAGCATATTAGACCAGTGAAAACAGAGCGCACTGGGATTTTGATTTTGAGAAAACTGAACCGGTACCCAACAAATCTATGAGGAGGGCAATAAGGATTGCATGGAACTCCACGGTATGTACAAAGGAAGGAAGAGGAAGTCATCTATTTTTTGCCCCAATAGAAGGCTGGCATATGCAGCTGGTTTCTTGGCTAAGAGAGAAATCATATCTAAGCTAGTGCTTCTTGTTCTTTACGATAATATCTAAAGGTTATTGTGCTCTCCAGTGTGTTCATGAGGTGCGGGATCGATGGTGTGGCTACGAGCTTACCTAGAATGCCTGTTAATTTGTAAGAGAGATTAATCTCATTTCCAACTCAGGGTCTTATGGGTCCTAGGCAGGTCGTACATTCTAGCTGGTCTAGGAATGCTGGGATTGGTGAAGTTTTTCCCATGTTCAAAGTGCTTTTTAATTAACATGTGTCTGGTCTTGTGAACAACAGCTTTAGTGAAGATGTTCATTTTAGTGGCCGTGAGAGTTCGAGTAGGATGAGTAATTTGATCACGTCATATATTCGGGAAATCATCTCAACTCCATCCGAAACATAAGTATACAATGAGAAAGTCTCCAGCCTCTGCACGTGAACTCACTTCTCAAGCCTCCTGTCTCCTGCACCGGAAAATTGGTGACTTCGTCGACCTATTTGATCCTGCTCAATTCGTCGTCTATCTAACTGATCCTGTTCTCGATGTCGTAGATTTAACTGATCCTGTTCTCGACGTCGTAGATCTAACTGATCCTGCTCACTACGTCTTAGATGTAATCAATCTCTGCTTCAGTTACCATTGCTTTACGAGACCTTCAGCTTACTGATGGGCGCCCCACTACGCCTTACCCTGGCAAATCCCTATATGAAATACCCTTAAGATAAACAATTACCTATAATATTATTTGTTCAAGGTTGACGGATTCATTACATCATCTTCATTTCACTGGTGAAACATTTCCTTTAATGTCCTAAATTGTACACAAGTGTCCTTTTTCCACATAGACATTGCACTATATTTTTTTATGGCCGACTAAATTGCCCATAATAATATAGATCATATATATAAATGCAGCGCGAGAACCATGTCCATATTGGTATTAATTACGGGCTCGCACCTGCGTTAAGGATTAGTAACACGTCATTAGTCTCATACCTTTCAATTACGTTATGCCTAATGTACTGAAAACAAGTGTAAAATACTGCACTTTGCCCAGGCGAGAGATGAATAATGAAGGCCCTGGATTACATTATATAAAGACCATTAAACACAACTCTAACTCTGGATATCGTGTGATTAATGTTGTGTTTATTGTGCAGTGAGGATATTAATAATCGTACATTTTACGAGCATACGGCAATGGCAGATTATATATATATATATATATATATATATATATATATATATATATATATATATATATATATATATATATTATATAATTTATGCGCAGATTCTTTTAAGACCGGAGGTGCTATCCCATCTGATTCTATAGTTTTTTCTTACTAGAAACTAGTAAAAAATATAGTAATTTCAGTATCCTGTACTTCAGATGTCTGAAAATAAAAACCCTTACATAAAAATATGTCTTTTCTTGTGAAGATTCTGAAAGTTTGGTACTTAATTTATCAACTTAATTTATCAACTTAAAATTTCACATATTGTTTCCTCTGCCTCACTGACTCTGTCGTCTTTATTTATTCTTTATATTTTTGTCTCTGACATTTAGTTAACTTTTTACAAACTTTGAAGGTTGGGTTCTACTTTGTTTTTCTTTACTGTTTTATTTTAAAAAAATTTTTCTTCATCTCTCCTTATATTTATATATTCATTTCTGTCATTATAATTAAAACTAAACGCTGAACTTTTTAATTTCTAAACTAAACGCTGAACTTTTTAATTTCTAAACTAAACGCTGAGCCTTTTATATTTATTTTTAAACTAAACGCTGAACCTTTTATATTTATTTTTAAATTAAACGCTGAACTTTTTAATTTCTAATCTAAACGCTGAACTTTTTATATTCATTTCTAGTTCCCTTGAATCTTTGATAAGTTTCTGTATCGACTCAAAGTTTTCTTCGTAATTCTCCAAAAACATCCATTAAACCTTTCTTGATTATTCCTTCTTATATTAATATTTGGAATAAACTGTTTAATTCCATTTTCACACTTTTTACAAACTTACGTAAAAAGTTTTGTTCTAACTTTTGTTTACCACTTTCTCAAAATTTCTTTCTTCCTCGCTTCTTAGATTTACATATTTCTAACTTCCTTCACTCTATAAGTTTCTTGTTTGACAAACTTTCTAGATTGATTCAAAGTTTTTTTTGTATAGTTCTCCAACAACTTCTATTTATCCTTTATTTATTATTCCGTCTTATTTGGAATAAACTGTTTTATTCTATATTCACAAACTACAGAACTCTTTATACAAATAATTTATATCTGTCTCTTGTAGTGTTCTAGTTTTCTCTAAAATACTGTTTTAAAGCATTGAAATTCCCTCCTATAATGTAATTGTTCCTGTTTATGGATTTCTTGACTATTACGTCATATTCCATTCCATTTATTTCCAATGAGACATAATTACTTTTTCCGAGTGGGTTTAAGTGGGTTATATTGGAGATTTCTTCCACTGTTGAAGTGAACACTGAATATAATATTAATAGTGTGTTGCTGCCCCTCATTAATGGTGTATAGCTGCCTCTCATTGGTGTTGCTGCCTCTCACTGGTGTGTTGCTGCCTCTCACTGGTGTGCTGCTGCCTCTCACTGGTGTGCTGCTGCCTCTCACTGGTGTGCTGCTGCCTCTCACTGGTGTGTTGCTGCCTCTCACTGGTGTGTTGCTGCCTCTCACTGGTGTGTTGCTGCCTCTCACTGGTGTGCTGCTGCCTCTCACTGGTGTGTTGCTGCCTCTCACTGGTGTGTTGCTGCCTCTCACTGGTGTGTTGCTGCCTCTCACTGGTGTGTTGCTGCCTCTCACTGGTGTGCTGCTGCCTCTCACTGGTGTGTTGCTGCCTCTCACTGGTGTGTTGCTGCCTCTCACTGGTGTGCTGCTGCCTCTCACTGGTGTGTTGCTGCCTCTCACTGGTGTGTTGCTGCCTCTCACTGGTGTGTTGCTGCCTCTCACTGGTGTGCTGCTGCCTCTCACTGGTGTGTTGCTGCCTCTCACTGGTGTGTTGCTGCCTCTCACTGGTGTGTTGCTGCCTCTCACTGGTGTGTTGCTGCCTCTCACTGGTGTGCTGCTGCCTCTCACTGGTGTGCTGCTGCCTCTCACTGGTGTGCTGCTGCCTCTCACTGGTGTGTTGCTGCCTCTCACTGGTGTGCTGCTGCCTCTCACTGGTGTGCTGCTGCCTCTCACTGATGTGCTGCTGCCTCTCACTGGTGTGCTGCTGCCTCTCACTGGTGTGCTGCTGCCTCTCACTGGTGTGCTGCTGCCTCTCACTGGTGTGCTGCTGCCTCTCACTGGTGTGCTGCTGCCTTTCACTGGTGTGCTGCTGCCTCTCACTGATGTGCTGCTGCCTCTCACTGGTGTGCTGCTGCCTCTCACTGGTGTGCTGCTGCCTCTCACTGGTGTGCTGCTGCTGCTGCCTCTCACTGGTGTGTTGCTGCTGGTGTGTTGCCACTCTGCTGCCTCTCAGCTGCCTCTCACTGGTGTGTTGCTGCCTCTCACTGGTGTGCTGCTGCCTCTCACTGGTGTGTTGCTGCCTCTCACTGGTGTGTTGCTGCCTCTCACTGGTGTGTTGCTGCCTCTCACTGTCCAAATTATTTCTTTACAGTTAAACTCTCCAATTTTAACCTTCATCGTATCAAAGTCTCTTGTCAATAGTTCAATAAGGATATTATATAATTCCTTATTTATCCTATCTTACTCTTCTCATTCCCAAGTATTATTAAACTGAGTAATATTCAATTATTACTTAGTTTCTCATTATTTTGTTCTGTTACCCCTAAAATTTCAATATTTTTTTTTTAATTTTAATTCCTCTGTCTCTTCTTCTCTTTTAAAAATTTCCCCTCAAATACAACTTCATTTAAGATGCGCTTTTTCATTATTGTTTCAGACAAATTATGTGCTTTCATTTACTCCTGGATGAATCTTATTGTGGCTTGCTGGTCCAGTGGCTAGCGCGTCGGTCTGGAGTTTTATGACTCTCTGATCGCGGGTTCTAACCTCACCCGTGGTGTGGTTTGTTTGCTACCTTCCGTCATATGGTAAACAAAACTACCATTGCGCTCTTGTTGACTCTGTTTCGGTTTAACATATTGCCTACGTTATTTTTGACCCAGAAATTATATGTTAATCTTATTTACCAGAATACCACTCACGTGAAACAATCTCCTACTACTGTCTCCTCCTCCTTCTGTTTTCCAGAATTAGTCGGCTAACAGTTGTTCTCGGTGTGTGTGTGTGTGTGTGTGTGTGTGTGTGTGTGTGTGTGTGTGTGTGTGTGTGTGTGTGTGTGTGTGTGTGTGTGTGTGTGTGTGTGCCCTCACCTATGTGCCCTCACCTATGTGCACTCACCTATATGTGGTTGCAGGGGTCGATTCATACCTCCTAGCCCCGACTCTTCATTGGTCAATACTAGGTCACTCTTCTCCGCTCCTAGAGCCTTATCATACCTCTTCTTAAAGCTATGTATGGAACTTGCCTCCACTACTTCACTCTCCAGATTGTTCCACTTCCTGACAACTCTAAGACCTAAGAAATACTTCCTAACATGAAAACTGAGACACATGCACAGCATCTGGGTATCTTTATTGTAGACGTTTCGCCATCCAGTGTCTTTATCAGTACAGATTCTAGGACAAAGCCACTGGATGGTGAAATGTCTACAATAATGATATCCAGATGCTGCACACGTGTCTCAGTTTTCATCTTGTCGGTATTGTATACCATTCTCGTACAACATCCTAATATCTCTATGAATCCTCGTAAGTTTTTAACTTTCAGTTGTATTCTGTTGTTCCTGTGTCCCGTCTCTGAAACGTGTGTGTGTGTGTGTGTGTGTGTGTGTGTGTGTGTGTGTGTGTGTGTGTGTGTGTGTGTGTATACGATTAATAAAATACGCTATTGATCCCTGTCACATCCTGACCCTGACGCTTCCCTGACTGTACCAGACGAACCTTAAGACACTTCCCTGACTGTACCAGACGAACCTTAAGACGCTTCCCTGACTGTACCAGACGAACCTTAAGACACTTCCCTGACTGTACCAGACGAACCTTAAGACGCTTCCCTGACTGTACCAGACGAACCTTAAGACGCTTCCCTGACTGTACCAGACGAACCTTAAGACGCTTCCCTGACTGTACCAGACGAACCTTAAGACGCTTCCCTGACTGTACCAGACGAACCTTAAGACACTTCCCTGACTGTACCAGACGAACCTTAAGACGCTTCCCTGACTGTACCAGACGAACCTTAAGACACTTCCCTGACTGTACCAGACGAACCTTAAGACACTTCCCTGACTGTACCAGACGAACCTTAAGACGCTTCCCATGTAGAAAATAATGATGAGAATTCACACTTGCCAAACATTTCTTCATGGAAATTCAGAAAACGTCAGCTGAAATCTGAAAAATGATGAGACACCTTTGAGACCTTTTTCTCCTGTCTGGCGATATCAATTTAGTCTAAAAATTCGTCTTCTCTCATTTTCTGGGAATCTTCGAGTTGGTGCATAAAATTATGGAGAAATAATTTAGAAATTCCCCCCCCCCCACAACTGAATTCATTTTTTTTCTCTTACGAACTTCATGTAAATATTGGGGAACGTAAACATATTTTTGTAGAAGGAAAAAATACACACTGGATATATATATATATGCAATAAGATCACAGTAAACAGGTGATTTCAGAATATGCAAAACAACCACTCTGAAAGAATAGAGAAATTCCAAGCGCTTTCGTGACTACTCACATTATCAAGGAACTATAGTTCCTTGATAATGTGAGTAGTCACGAAAGCGCTTGGAATTTCTCTATTCTTTCAGAGTGGTTGTTTTGCATATATATATATATATATATATATATATATATATATATATATATATATATATATATATATATATATATATATATATACACACTGAGAAGTGTATGTCTGTTAGTGAATATACACATAGCTTAATTTGAATCATATTATAAGGATCAAAAATAATCTTGTAATAATGTTGGTAGAATTACAGACAATATGTTAGGTAAAAGGACACAAGTGCAACTAATTTGATATACTGTACCAACGTTTCGCTCTCCAAGAGCGAAACGTTGCCACAAAATACTCTTGACTGGTGGAAGTCAGGTGACATGCAGCCTTAATGACCCTCGTATACTCGATAGACTTTAAACCCCATTAAGCAACCAACGGGTATCTTTAATACTAACGCCGAGGATGTGGATCATTACACAACTTGCTAATGTCTGATGCTGTTTGATTATATTCTCTGATGCATTTTTGGTATAATATCTTTAAGCTTAATACATTGTGACGAAAGTTCTTTAAGCTTACTATATCTTAACCAAGAATCTTTAAGGAATGTATTTTGGCTACAACTCTCTATAACGTCGTGTAGTTATGAGTATATTTATTGTATGATGTATTTATTGTATGATGATGTATATATTGTATGATGATGTATATATTGTATGATGTATATATTGCATGACGTATATATTGCATGACGTATATATTGCATGATGTGTATATTGCATGATTTATATATTGCATGATTTATATATTGCATGATGTATATATTGCATGATGTATATATTGCATGATGTATAGTTCTGTAACTGAATTATTATTGTTTCAGCTATCTATAACTGGTATTTTTTTTATAGCTCTAATGTATATAGTTTGGTGATTGTTATAATGTGTTCTGTACTATCGTTATGTAACAGATATCTTGTATATACTAAGTTACAGAGTATAACAGGACAGATAAATATCTGTTCAAGAGGCGGAACGGGGAGCTGTGACTCGACCCCTGCAACTAAAAATAAGCGAGTACTCACACACACACACACACACACACACACACACACACACACACACACACACACACACATAAGAGGTATGATAAAGTGCATTGAGCCGGAAGTGTGACCCAGTATCGAACAGTGAAGACGCGGGGGCCTGGAGCTATGACTCGACCCCTGCAACCACAATTAGGTGAGTGCAACTAGGTGAGTACATACACACAATCATTCTCCTTCTCTGTCTCCGTTCCCGCCTCTCTCTCTCTCTCTCTCTCTCTCTCTCTCTCTCTCTCTCAGTAAAAAGACTAAATCCATTTGCTACACCAAACATCTTAAGCAGGTTATCCATCAATAAACAAAGTTTATAACTGCACTTAACCAGAAGAGAAAAAGAAAAAAACTTTGAAAGTGTATTCAATGATTCACTCAGTCTCAGAACTAGTGAGTCACTCAGTCTCAGAACTAGTGAGTCACTCAGTCTCAGAATCAACGATTCACTCAGTCTCAGAATCAACGATTCACTCAGCCTCAGAATCAACGATTCAGTCTCAGAATCAACGATTCAGTCTCAGAATCAACGATTCACTCAGTCTCAGAATCAACGATTCACTCAGCCTCAGAATCAACGATTCACTCAGCCTCAGAATCAACGATTCACTCAGCCTCAGAATCAACGATTCACTCAGCCTCAGAATCAACGATTCACTCAGCCTCAGAATCAACGATTCACTCAGCCTCAGAATCAACGATTCACTCAGCCTCAGAATCAACGATTCACTCAGCCTCAGAATCAACGATTCACTCAGCCTCAGAATCAACGATTCACTCAGCCTCAGAATCAACGATTCACTCAGCCTCAGAATCAACGATTCACTCAGCCTCAGAATCAACGATTCACTCAGCCTCAGAATCAACGATTCACTCAGCCTCAGAATCAACGATTCACTCAGCCTCAGAATCAACGATTCACTCAGCCTCAGAATCAACGATTCACTCAGCCTCAGAATCAACGATTCACTCAGCCTCAGAATCAACGATTCACTCAGCCTCAGAATCAACGATTCACTCAACCTCAGAATCAACGATTCACTCAGCCTCAGAATCAACGATTCACTCAGCCTCAGAATCAACGATTCACTCAGCCTCAGAATCAACGATTCACTCAGCCTCAGAATCAACGATTCACTCAGCCTCAGAATCAACGATTCACTCAGCCTCAGAATCAACGATTCACTCAGCCTCAGAATCAACGATTCACTCAGCCTCAGAATCAACGATTCACTCAGCCTCAGAATCAACGATTCACTCAGCCTCAGAATCAACGATTCACTCAGCCTCAGAATCAACGATTCACTCAGCCTCAGAATCAACGATTCACTCAGCCTCAGAATCAACGATTCACTCAGCCTCAGAATCAACGATTCACTCAGCCTCAGAATCAACGATTCACTCAGCCTCAGAATCAACGATTCACTCAGCCTCAGAATCAACGATTCACTCAGCCTCAGAATCAACGATTCACTCAGCCTCAGAATCAACGATTCACTCAGCCTCAGAATCAACGATTCACTCAGCCTCAGAATCAACGATTCACTCAGCCTCAGAATCAACGATTCACTCAGCCTCAGAATCAACGATTCACTCAGCCTCAGAATCAACGATTCACTCAGCCTCAGAATCAACGATTCACTCAGCCTCAGAATCAACGATTCACTCAGCCTCAGAATCAACGATTCACTCAGCCTCAGAATCAACGATTCACTCAGCCTCAGAATCAACGATTCACTCAGCCTCAGAATCAACGATTCACTCAGCCTCAGAATCAACGATTCACTCAGCCTCAGAATCAACGATTCACTCAGCCTCAGAATCAACGATTCACTCAGCCTCAGAATCAACGATTCACTCAGCCTCAGAATCAACGATTCACTCAGCCTCAGAATCAACGATTCACTCAGTCTCAGAATCAACGATTCACTCAGTCTCAGAATCAACGATTCACTCAGTCTCAGAATCAACGATTCACTCAGTCTCAGAATCAACGATTCACTCATGTTTTCAATGTTTTATTTTGCGTTTTTTTTAACCAAAAATATTAATATTTTTTTTGTGTAAATCACTAAACCCTTAAGAAAAAAAATACCACGGGCGGGGATAGAACTCGCAGTCAGAGTCATAAAACTCCAGACCGACGCGATAGGTGTCATATAAATGATAAAGAATGGTAAACAAGTTTGATCCAAGGAAGAGGATAAATTATTGCACTTACCAATATCAAGGCTTCTCCTTCGAAGGTATATATATATATATATATATTTATATAAAATGTCGTGCCGAATAGGTAAAATTGGTCATATAACAAAAACTCATTTAAAATTAAGTCCATTCTAAAAATTTCTCTTATGCGTTTAACGATATATTTTTTCATTTATGTTAATGTAAAAAATAATAATTTTGTAATAAAAGAACCTTAGAAAACTTACCTAACCTTATTATAATAAGCGAAATTTAGTTTAGCCAAGTCCAGCTAAATATATTTTAGATAAGTTTACAATAATTTAATAATAAATACAATGAAATATATTTTTTTTCGTTAGATTCAGAATGATTTTTGCGTAATTATTTCATACACAAATTTTTCCTTGCCTTATTCGGTAAGAAAACCGTTGCTATTTAAGCCCCTGACACTGTTGTCTCTCAGTGTACTCATGGTGCCCCTGCTTTCATTGGGGAATGTTGCGCACACACACACACACACACACATAATAAATATATATATATATTATATATATCCTAGGTAGTAGGTTGGTAGACAGCAACCACCCAGGGAGGTACTACCGTCCTGCCAAGTGAGTGTACAACGAAATCCTGTAATTGTTTTACATGATGGTAGGATTGCTGGTGTCTTTTGTTTGTCTCATAAACATGCAAGATTTCAGGTATGTCTTGCTACTTCTACTTACACTTAGGTCACACTACACATACATGTACAAGCATATATATACACACCCCTCAGGGTTTTCTTCTATTTTCTTTCTAGCTCTTGTTCTTGTTTATTTCCTCTTATCTCCATGGGGAAGTGGAACAGAATTCTTCCTCCGTAAGCCATGCTTGTTGTAAGAGGCAACTAAAATGCCGGGAGCAAGGGGCTAGTATCCCCTTCTCCTGTATAAATTACTAAATTTAAAAGAGAAATTTTCGTTTTTCTTTTTGGGCCACCCCGACTTGGCGGGATATGGCCGGTGTATTGAAAGGATATATATATATATATATATATATATATATATATATATATATATATATATATATATATATATAAATATATATATATATATATATATATACATACATACATACATACATATATACATCTATACATCTATACATATATATATATATATATATATATATATATATATATATATATATATATATATATATATATATATAAGGAATTCGCAAGAGCAGGCTAAATATACACAAACATTGATCTCTGGCCGAAGGAGATTCGAACCTATCAGTGTGGTGAGAATGGAAAAGCACTGCGTACTTTGTTCCAAGGTTCGTAGGTTCGAGTCTCCCTCGGCCAGAGGTCAGTGTTTATATATATATATATATATATATATATATATATATATATATATATATATATATATATATATAGTGGACCCTCGAATTTAGTAGTGCCTTTTCTGTATGTAAAACTATTTTTATCTATAAAATGTATTGTTTTTTAATATTTTTGGGTGTCTGGAATGGTTTAATTGGATTTACATTATTTCCTATGGGAAATATTAACAAAACATACATTTTATAGATAAAATTAGTTTTGCATACAGAAAAGGCACTACTAAATTCGAGGGTCCACTATATATAATATATACATATATTATATATATATATGCGCAACATTCACCAATGAAAGCGGGGGCGCCATGAGTACACTGAGAGACAACACAGTGTCAGGGGCCCAAGACTGCCTCTAAGTATACATAAGGGAGATTGCCAATAGACCCCTGGCTGTCTTCAAGAAGGTACTGGACAGGCACCCAAAGTCAGTACCTGACCAGCCGGGCTGTGGTTCGTGCGTTAGTTTGCGTGCGGCCAGCAGTAACAGCCTGGTTGATTAGACCCTGATCCTCCACGAGGCCTGGTCTCAGACCAGGCCTCATGGTGGTGTATAACAGTAGAATATATAAAATGCATAAAAGTGGTATGATGAATGACACACTTGTGGAAACGTTTCGCTAGTCAGAGGTTTCTTCAGTCCAATAGAGAGAACTATGAAAGGTTATTAGTTTGAGGTAATCAGTCCCACAACTAGTGAAAGTAGGTAATTCTTCAACTTGTCGGTTTTCTAAGCCATTTATATATTAGGTGTCAGACACAGCAATATCTTGGGAATTTGATACAGGAAATTCTTCAGTGATCGCCTAACCTATAAACATGACCTTCTCCCATTCATGGATTGTTCCACTGGTGACGCCGCCCACTACTGCTTCACCCCCCCATCTGCAGTATATAAGCCCCTTCTCCACGCATATGCTGTACCTTTATTAAGATCGATGGAATGATCACATCTCCAGGCTGAGGGACTGATTGCCTGAAACCCCTTCTTATTTTCCACCGTTCTTCTCTGTATAGGACTGATGAAGCCACTAGCTGGCAAAAAAATAAATATATCCAAGGCAAGTGTCTCATTCTTCAGTTTTATTCAACATTTATAACATTGGTATATCTGAAATTAATAACAGTGGAATAATTACCTTGCATGCCATTAAAGTATTTGCCTTAAACTTAAGTGTACATTCCGTACTCTTAATAAGAAAGAGTATATAACAGTTACTATGACAGTCAAACAGGTGACTGTTTAACTAGTCTTAAACAGTGAGTATCCGACTTAGATATTTCTACTGCGCTTGGTTGCTCCCTTTTTCTGTTCCCTCGTCAGAACTTTATATTCCCTTCATATTTTATTTCATGCATTTGTGATATGATTAGTTTTTTACAGAGTACAATCTAACTTATGTAAACCTAAGCTAACGTAACTAAACAAACTAACGCAGCCTAACCTAGCTAAACATAAACTAACGAAGCCTAACCTAACTAAACATAAACTAACGCAGCTTAACCTAACTAAACAAACTAACGCAGCCTAACCTAACTAAACGCAACTTAATCTACCCTAGGCACAGCTAGAGCAACCTGTACAATGCAAATAAAAAAAATTGCTGCCTGTGCATGAGAAATTCTCGTAGAATTCTTGTAGGAGGTTGAGTTGGTGAAGTAACATTTATGAACGGATTCAGGAACACCGGTTAACTGGACCTGGAAGGGTGGAGATATATTTCAGTTTTATAACTGTAGTGCAGGCGCGCCTCTGGTAAGACAGTGATGGAGTGAATGATGGTCAAAGTGTTTCTTCTTTTTCGGGTCACCCTACGTCTGGGGGGGGGGGTGGAGAACCGTCGATGTGTTAATAAAAAAAAAAAACAAAAAAAGTTGGCAAGAATGTTAAATGAAACTACTTTCTGCACATCGGCCAGTAGTTAACCAGATGACCTGACTGAAGAAAATGTATAACTATAACGAGAAACCAAACAGAGTCCTTTCAAATTCCCTATCGCAAATGCGTCTATGACAACACACACGATGCAACGTTATATACAAATAACCCACACATAGGAGAGAGGAGCTTATGATGACGTTTCGGTTCGACTTGGACCATTAACAGTCACACTGACACACTAGAATGAGGGAGCAATATATATAGGCGAGGAGGACAGGGACGGGAGAGAGAGGAAGAAACGAATGGAGAGGTTGTGGTAGAGGTAATGCTGGTAGTAGTAGTAGTAGTAGAAGTAGTAGAGGTAGTAGAAAGTAGGGAGAGTAGTTGTAGTTGTACAGTAGACGGAAAGGGGAGTGAAGGGAGGATCCATTACAGGCAAAACGAAAATTTCTTACGTTGTGCCCACATTGGTAAGGTATTTTTTCTAATGGAGCAGAACGACCGTCGTTTTTGGGAGGACATTAACACAGCTCATCTGAACTGCCATCATAATCATCCACAGCAGCGAGGCGCCAGCGCTTATTAAACGTTTCCGGCTCTTCGTTATACAAATTCAGCCGAGTGAGTTTTTTGCGGCGTTTCCCATTAACTGTTAGGGAAAAAAGTGTGCTCAGACATCAAGATTTTTCATTTGGGTAAATGTGTACGCACACGCACACATGCTAAAGCTCACGGAACGGGAAGAGTGAGTAGCGGCCAGTTGAAGAGTCGGGGCCAGGAGCTGTGACTCGACCTCTGCAACCACAACTAGTCGAGTGCAACTAGGCGAGTACACATAAAGGTTTGCAATAAAACTAGTCCTGAAGAGGTTGAGGCAAATCGACCTGACGACACTGGAGGACAGGAAGGACAGGAACAACATGATAACGACGCATAAAATATTGAGAGGAATTGACAAGGTGGACAGAGACAAACTTTCAGAGACGAGACATACAGCCACAAGAGGACTCAGCTGAAAGCTAAAATCTCAGATATATCCTAGGGATGTTAGGAAGTATTTCTTCAGCCTTAGAGTTGTCAGGAAGTGGAACAATCTGGAGAGTGATGTAGTTGAGGCAGGATTCATACATAGCTTTAAGAAGAATTACAATAAAGCTCTCGGAGCAGGGAGAGCGGACCTAGTAGCGACTAGCAAAGAGGCAGGACCAGGAGCTATGAATCGACCCCTGCAACCACATATAGGTGAGTACACACACACACACACACACACACACACACACACACACACACACACACACACACACACACCAACAAAGGAGACTATGCAGGCATGAAATCCGTAGGAAGAGGACCTAGATGGAAAGGCAAACGAAAAGATGGAGTATGTAGGTGGAAAGTGGTGGATGGCAGAGGAGAAATTCATATTCAGAATCAGAACCAGAACAGTTGAGAACAGAGTGAGTCCATGGTTCACCCAGAGCTGCCTGGAGGCAGAAGCTTAAAGCGCAAAAATAGGGAAGAAATACAGAAGGCAAAGAACGCCGGGGAATAAGGAAGCGAGAAGAACCACAATCAAATAAATATGGGTAAGAAGAAAAGCTGAACGACAGTTTGAGAATATTATTCAGTAGCAATGAAAACCAAATGTAAGACAAGGTTCCAATACAGCAACATCAGAAAGAACACTGTTGTGACGGACCAGGTAATTAGGCAGGAGGAAGTAAGAAAACTCACCAGGACTGACCAGGAAGTCTGCGAGAACCTGACTAAAAGGTTTAGGAAGATATTCTTAGAGAAAACAAAGACATTACCAGAGCAACAAAGAGGAAGAGTGCACACAACTGGAAGCGAAGGAAACTAGTGAGCTATGTACCCTGAAAGCTATGTACCTTGTGAGCTATGTAGCTAGTGAGCTATGTACCTTGAAAGCAATGTGTCCAGATATCTCTGCGAGTTCTGAAAGTGGGAACAGAAGAACTGTGTGAACACTAGCCACAGTATTCAGCAAACCCGTTGAAACAGGGCAGCTTCTGGAGGTGTGGAATATAACGAATGTAATTCCGAATCTTATAAAAGGGGAACAAGTAACATTAATTAACCTAGAGGAGAGAGAAAAGTTCAAGGCACATAATCCAGCAGGAAACATTAGGTAAAAAATAACAGTACAATGGGAACGGAAACAACAGTAGGGAAAGCAAGGAGAAACAAAGCTTAACTCCTGTTACTACTGGCTGGAAAAAAACGTGACTTCCATAGAGGACAGCAGAAGTTATGGAAACAGACATTAAAAATTTTATAAGCCAACATGTGAAGGGAACAACAAAGAGAGAGAGAGAGAGAGAGAGAGAGAGAGAGAGAGGGAGATGGGCCAGTGAGATTTGATGTGGATTTCATGCAAATAACAGAAATAGCTGAAATTGTGTATAGGGAATCAACGGGTTCCAGCGAGTATGTTGTGATGAATTTTGGGTACCTGGTGGACAGGGGAAATGAGAAAGAAATGGAAGAAATGAGTAACAGTAAATGAGACTACAGAAGGTTCGATCCCCGGAAATGATGGAAACGTTGGGCATGTTTCCTTACACCTACTGCCCCTGTTCACCCAGCAGTAAATAGGTATCTAAATAAGTTTATTTAGGTATACACAAATACAGTTACATAGATTATCATACATGGCAGCATACATGTAAGGTACCAAGGATAACCCAAAAAAGTCAGACAGAGTGACTTATTTCCATTGGGGTCCTTTGACCCCAATGGAAATAAGGATGTTAGCACTGTTGTGGGTGGCATCCTGGGTGTGGCAGTATACCTCAAATAGAGCTGGGCTTTAAAATGAGCTGAAGTAAGATAACAGCTCTTAGCCTGTAAAACTGATGTGTTTAAAAAAAAGGGTGATGGTTGGAATATGGCACGATAAAGTTTCTGAGTGAACTGGAAGGCAAAGCTGTGCTACAATGAAGATTAAAGAGCCAAAGCTGCAATAAGCAAAGGAAATATTCATATACCAAAACACGAAGAAAAGAAACAAGAAAGTGAAAAGAATCTATGGTTTAATCAGCAATGCAGGAGTGCCATGGAGGTGAGTAAGAGATCTAGGAAATTGTATAAAGTCCAGATTTAGTCAGAAATACAGAAGCCAAGATGAGTTAGAAGTCATGTAAATAATATAGAGTCCATGGTTTAATTAACAGTACAGTGAAGCCATGGAGGTAAGAGGTTTTGGAAATATAATAGAGAAACTGTAGAAAAAAGTGGAGCCTTAGCAGAGTGGTTGACCACTGGAATAATTTAAAAGACGAGGTAACACCTGCTACAACTATTCGATATTTAATATATATATATATGTCGTGCCGAATAGCCAGAACTTGCGATCTTGGCTTAATTAGCAACGCTCATCTTGCCATATAGGACAAGTGAAAATTTGTGTATGCAATAGTTTCACCAAAATCATTCTGAGCCTAACGAGAAAAATATATTTCACTGTGTTTGTTTAGTTTTAAATTATTGTAAACAAATCTAAAATATATTTAGTTGGGTTAGGCTAAAATAAATTTTTCTTGTTATAATAAGGTTAGGTAAGTTTTCAAAGATTCTTCTGGAGCAAAATTAAAAATTTTTACATTAAAATTAATGAAAAAAATATATCTTTAAACGTATAAGAGAAAATTTTAGAGAGGACTTAATTTTAAATGAGTTCTTGCTAATTGACCAGTTTTAAATATTCGGCACGACATATATATATATATAAGTATTATGGAAAATGGGACGCCATGTGCATAGATCCGCTACAGTAGCCACAAATTACGTAATAACAACACACTAGTTACACACATGAACCACCACAGGAAGACATTAAAAACCTATGATTTATTAACCATCAAATACGGCAACAACATAGTGAAACATGTCAACTCAACAAAAGTTGCCATCAACTCCAGCTTCTACCTCATACCAGCTGGAATGTCGCTCATACTCTAATAACGATAATTACTAGGTATGATTCAGGCTATTTTGGTGTTACACTACACGATATGTCGCAATAGTCATAACAAATTAAACATCCACATTAGGTATGCTCTTGCGTTTTTTAATGTTTTAGCGGCTACGACGCTGTGTTGGTTGCTGCAGTAAGCTGGTGACCAGTACATTGATCCCAGGATCAGTGTTTATAATATACATATACATGGTAGATTACATACTCGTATGCTCATAATAGATATAATAGTCGCTGGATACATGCAGGTGTGTTCATTGTAAATAATACAGTAATAACAGAATACATACGCATGTTCATGATACATAACAGGGTGATCCAAGTATATATTTCCATGTATTTATGAGTTATAGCACTAAGATCACAGGATACATATACATGTCTATACAGGAGCAATGTAACAGATACTTAAATGGACGGAATATGTGACAATTTATTAAAAGTGGTAAAAAAAAAGTGTTACGAGAAGCTCAAGTTAGGGACTTTAGAGGTGGACTAACTTCCAGCTTTTGTTTAGTGTATACGTAGCTTTTATTAAAAACACCGAACCTGATTTAAAGCGGGAGTTGACACAATTGATATTTGCTGATGACACAGTTGTCTTTTGCTGATGACACAGTTGTCTTTTGCTGATGACACAGTTGTCTTTTGCTGATGACACAGCTGTCTTTTGCTGATGACACAGCTGTCTTTTGCTGATGACACAGTTGTCTTTTGCTGATGACACAGTTGTCTTTTGCTGATGACACAGTTGTCTTTTGCTGATGACACAGCTGTCTTTTGCTGATGACACAGCTGTCTTTTGCTGATGACACAGTTGTCTTTTGCTGATGACACAGTTGTCTTTTGCTGATGACACAGTTGTCTTTTGCTGATGACACAGCTGTCTTTTGCTGATGACACAGCTGTCTTTTGCTGATGACACAGCTGTCTTTTGCTGATGACACAGTTGTCTTTTGCTGATGACACAGTTGTCTTTTGCTGATGACACAGTTGTCTTTTGCTGATGACACAGTTGTCTTTTGCTGATGACACAGTTGTCTTTTGCTGATGACACAGTTGTCTTTTGCTGATGACACAGTTGTCTTTTGCTGATGACACAGTTGTCTTTTGCTGATGACACAGTTGTCTTTTGGAAAATTTTGCGAAGAGCCTGCAAATAATACTGCAATTTTTTAACATATGAATATTTAATCTTGGTGGATTATTTTGATCTCAGGATACACACATACATTTGTATTCTTGATAGACGTGTTCATGTTAGGTTAAATTTAATCCCAGCGCAGCTTTAAGTTATTTGGCCAGAAAGATATTTAAAACAAATGCAGAGGGGCAAACAAGAGACAAATACAGGAAACAAGCAAAGAAATTCAGAGAAAGCGAAATAAAAGAAAAAATTAACTTGGGAGTTTATAATGAAGGTTACCTATTAGAAATTAAGAGAGACGTAATAACTCGCACTACTGCAAAAACACTCGCCTGCATAATTGACACACTGCCAAGGGTGTATAATGTCTGTAATACTTATGAAGAGCCAACAATGTAAGAGCAACGGGTGGGGAATAAGCAGTGTAATTACGCTATGCTTCTGTTGTATGCTATTTGTCTCTGCAGGTCCAGAAATTGGTATTTGTGTGCGTGTGTGTACTCGCCTACTGGTATTCCTGTGTCACTGACAGGTATTCGTGTGTGTACTCAACTTCTGGTACTCATTTGTATTTGTCCTTGTTGTGTACTTGCCTAATTACGCTGTATATTGTAATTTTTGTTTTCGATTAGCTGTGTTTGGGGGTTGTTTAATGCTCTAGTTGTAATCAGTTATGCTCATCAAGTTGTACCTGTCTAGTTGTGAAACAAAACATTTGAAAGAACAATTAATCTGTACAATAGAACGAGACACCAAATCTCACCTCGTCTCTCTAGTTTTATAAACAGGATAAAAAAGTATTATCACCTCCCCGCACACTCTTTCAGTCTTGCTACTTTTCTTTATTTAAAATTTGCGAACTATATCAGAGAGAACTGTTACATTACATGAACTAGACAAAATAAACATTTGGCGGTGACCTACTCACCTGGAGAACAAGTTATCTGTAGCGTAGCCTCTGTGCTGTACCCTGGCTTTAAAAGCGACTGTAATGAAATTCGAGTTCTCGGTCCCAGGGTTTTAAATTCTATAATTAATGCTCACTCAAACATATATCTATAAGATATGCTGATGAAAGCATGGTGCATGCACCAGTATAAGAAAATGAGTGCCATTCTTAATAAAGTTCATCAGATTTATAACCGACTAGGCTTCATTAAATGTGGATCCACGTCTAAGATATAGATAAAGGTTCCACCCATCTGTTTACAGGGTGAAAATTTCAACTACGTTAAGTCTTAGTGTAGACATACCCTTCACAAAATTCTCCATACCACAACTAATTAAGAAATGGAAAGATAGGCTAAATGCTCTCAGAGCTGTAGATGGTCACAATCCAAACTATGATGGTATTGTAAAAATCATGAACTACATTAGGTTCTTAATTAACTGTGCTGTGACCATGTTAAGGAAGGTGATATTAAATGCATCTCCCATGGACGGCTGAAAAACTATTTTTGTCTGTAGAGATGCATTTCGTGAAGGTAATAGAATTTTATATGACTACGTGCTTTCATAATTTAGATTTATTTACGTCTAGACATGTAGGATTTATGGCGACAATGTCTGGTTTATTTCTCAACATTTTGATATCAGGTACTACAGTGTTGAGGTTAATGATCCTATCACTGATACTTGGAATACCAAGCTCGTTCTTTATATTAAGAACTGAGGTGACCTTGGGGAAACCAAGAATAATTCTGAGGGCCTCAGATAGATTTTTCTTTAGCTAACTTTAAAGTCCCACCCCACTAGAAATCTCTTTCTTAAATCAACTGCAAAGGCAACTGCTCGAGAACGACTTTCTTTCCTATCTATTAATATGAATGTATCACATTATATACACTGATGGATCTAAACAAGTGTCGACTGGCAGGGCTACATTTACTTCCGTTGGGACCTCGCAGTAACTGTGCTGCGCCAGGGGTAAGAATAATCAATTGGGCTTCTTTCTGTATTACAGAGTGTAAATTTTGCCATCCAAACGACACTACAATTAACTTACGAAACTGAGCCTGACTCCTTCATCATTACTAATACTCTCTTAATCATCCTTAACCCACAATAACCGAAAAAAGTATGCTGATTTGACCCTTCGAAATTTGGCGTGTTGTGGGGGAGTGTGTTGCAAGTCCGGCAGGGTGGAGAGGGGGAATGCGCCATATTAATGGGTGAAAGACCGGTCTGAATGCCGGCTAATAGAATCAAGCTTCATCGGGTACAAATTATAGTGAATCGGACTCAGATGAGCAGCAAATAATGCGGTTATAAACTACTCTGTGAACTGGGAAGCAGTGAAGAAACCACTATAATAGAGTGGATTCATTGTGAAATAGGAGTAAATTGTGGGACCACATGGTAATTTGGTGTGAACTTTTACTTTGTTTCTGGAGGTTTAATGGTGCTCAAACCTCACAAATAAGAGCAAGACAAATCGGAATTATCGTCCTGCTGAAGTTAGCGATAATAACGTGGCAGGACCTCAAGAACTGTGTGAATGCAGGAGATAAAGTATGCAGTCTTCATACCCACAGCTAAGTACTTTGTCTATTATGTAGATACTTGTTGGCCAATATAGTTCTCTATATGAGAGGTTGTGGGTGATCCAGCGACAACATTCGGCGACCACCAGAGAAAATTTGGTGTTGATAATAACCATTTTATTATTTTCATAATATTGTAAATATTTATGTACCCCCCCCCCCCCTTCTTTCTGCATGTCGGTCATTAATGTATACAGTCCACCTTTTCAATAAAATTTACTAGAACTGGTTTCTTAAATTTAATGGTTAATATTTTAGGTCCAGGGTTGTGTGGGTGTAGAGAACTGTGGGTGTTGGAGGGAAGATTCTCAAGAGACCTAGAATCTCCAAAATTCCTACATACCTCAGAGGTGCAACAAAATGTAAGTGATGTTTAGTTACAGTCTAATGATATTACTTGCATGAACGCAATCGTAAGTTCATAAGGTAATTTTTTCTCATATCTTTATCATAGTCTTCACCTGTCATCTGTATCCCCAGGCCAATTTTATCATCTCAGCCTGTCCCTCTCCGCTTTACCCAATCCTCTGAGTATCATGTTATGAACTTGTCTGGTCCTCCTCTCTTCTAGTGTTGTTAGGTCAAGTATACCCAATTCTCGATGCCCTGATTCCCTTGACTGTGCATTTGTTGTGGTTGAAGTGGGTAAACAAGGGCCGAGGTTGCCCACTTCTTCACTAGTTCGGTTGACACCAAAACAAGCATAAAAATAGATACCCAAATAAAAGTATGATACAATACATCCATAAATGACGTATGAAATTAAGGTTGCTCTTCAGTTCTGTGCTACAGAATTACATTTACTGTTGCCACTTCTCCCTGATAGGTTTTTTCCCCCTCTCTCAAATGACCGATATGCACCACTCCACATTTTTTTACATATACTTAAAGTCCCAAAAATCTTTCCTCCCTAAAAAAAAGTAAGAGATTAATTGTGGCAATATTTTTGTGGTGCTAGGGATGTAATGGCCATTTACGAAATTAATTACTTAGAATTAAAAAATAGGGCAATTCCGGGGAAATTACTGGACATGTAACACCTAAATCCACATCAATTTATTTCGGTAAGATATTCGAGGGACACTAATGTGTGTTCAACAGTGTGTTTTCGAGAATTATTCATGACACTGGTTTAGTGAAAATGTAGACTGGTTTATTTCAATTATTTACGTGGAGACAAATAGGTGATACTGAAAGAACTCTCAGTCCGGAAGGACTGAAACATCGACTTTCACTAACAGTTTCTTGGTTCTGTATTGTTTCAGCCAGTGTTGTGGCTGTCAGTCTTATATTTCAGTTTATATTTTTTTCATTCTTTTTTATATACTTTATGCTAATGCTGGTGATTAAATGTTTTCCCTTAGAAAGGAAAGCTGCCGTTTAGGCTGATAAGCAACAGACATGGGTAGGCCTAAATCCACGCAACAGAGAGGAGTATCCCTTAAATCCACACAAAAGACTTTAGTACACTTAAATACGCACGTTCGATATAATTATGCCTCAAATCCACACATCATGTCTTCTCTTATTTAGTATTTTCTACAGGAGAAGTGGTTACTAGCCCATTGCTCCCGGCATTTTAGTCGCCTCATACGACACGCATGACTTACGGAGGAAAGATTCTTTTCCACTTCGCCATGGACAATAGAGGAAATAAAGAAGAACAAGAAGTATTAAGGAAGAAAAACCTAGATGTGTGTATTTATATGCATGTGCATGCCTCTGTAGTATGGCTTAAGTGTAAGTAGAAGTAGCTAGATATACCTGTTATCCAGCAGTTTCATAACTGTAGTGTAAGCATGCCTCTGGCAAGACAGTGATGGACTGAATGATGATGAAAGTTTTTCTTTTTCGGCCCACCCTACCTTGGTGATAATAAAAAAAAATCATTATACCTTTAATCCACACAACACGGATAGATATGACAATAAATGGTTAGTGAATACCAAGAGCGAATATAAAACTCAGAGAGGATAAGTGTGTATACATTTTGGAGGGAACACCATGTGATGTGTAAAATTTAAAGGTTCCTTCCACATGTAGTGCAAGTGAATGAGATTGAAGAAATGCATCAGACTGAATAACACGCACTCTGAAGACTCTTACGCGCATAATACAATTGAATAACACGCGCTCTGAAGACTTACTTGCGCTATACAATATCGGATGTGGTTTTTTCAATCCCGATTAGGAAAAAATTATACTATGTAAAGGCGCTTTATAAGAGACCTGAAGATACGTCAATTATTATAATCAAAAAGAAGCGCTAAACCACAAGGGCTATACAGCGCGAAGATACGTCAAGCAGCTCAGTTGTAAGGCTTTGTGTAAATAACCGACTCAAAATTTACAATTTCAACTAAGTAGTTATAGCTTGATGAATAATAATCGCAGCAGCCACAAACACACTCATAGATACACGAGCACACACACACACACACACACACACACACACACACACACACACACACACACACACACACACACAAGAGCAGGCAGGAATTACAAGGAACGCATTACAATGGATCAAGGAATAATTAGCAGGAAGGAAGCATAGATTTAATTTCAGAACAGAGATGTCAGAACAGGCGAGTGTGACGAGTGGGGTTCCGCAAGGGTCAGTATCTGGACCACTTCTCTTTCTTGGATATGCAAACGACATGAGATACGAAATCGAGTCAGAGATGTCCCTGTTCTCAGATGATGTGAAACTATTGAGGAGAATACAAACAATAGAAGACCAGGAAAGACTACCGTTGGATCTCGATAAGCTGTAGGATAGGTCTGACAAGTGGCTATTAGAATCTAACCCCATTAAATACAAAGTTATGAAAATCGAAGAAAAAAAAACACATCCGGAAAGTGCATAGGTTCAGGGAACAGAGGCTACAAACCTCTCTGAAGAGAAGGAAAACGGGGTAAACATAGTTCCAAGCATCTCGCCTGAGGCACACAGCAACCGAATAACTTCTACAGCAAACGCAAGACTGGCTAATTTAAGGGTAGCTTTCAGGAACATTCACTACCATATACACGGCAAATGTCAGGCTTATCTTTGAGCATACAGCGCCAGTATTGAACCCGCTTTTGATTAAACATGTTAAAAACTAGAAGTGCAAAGGTTTACAAAAAGACTAGTCTCAGACTTGGAAGATATGACCTATGAAGAGAGAGGATAGAAAAGTTAAACCTAACGGCATTAAATGACAGAGGATCAGAGGTGACATGATCACAAAGTACGAAATACTAAGTATATATATATGTATATATATATATATATATATGTATATATATATATATATATATATATATATATATATATATATATATATATATATATATATATATATATATATATATATATATATATATATATGTATAATGTCGTGCCGAAAATGTAAAACTGGTCACTTAGCAAGAGCTCATTTAAAATTAAGTCCTTTCTAAAATTTTCTCTTATACGTTTAAAGATATATTTTTTTTAATCATGTTAATGTAAAAATTTTTAATTTTGCAACAAAAGAATCTTAGAAAACTTACCTAACCTTATTATAACAAGAGCAATTTATTTTAGCCTAACCCAGCTAAATATATTTTAGATTTGTTTACAATAATTTAATACTAAACAAACACAATGAAATATATTTTTTTCGTTAGGTTCAGACTGATTTCGGCGAAATTATTGCATACACAAATTTTCACTTGTCCTATATGGCAAGATGAGCGTTGCTATTTAAGCCAAGATCGCAAGTTCTGCCTATTCGGCACGACATATATATGTATATATATATATATGTATATATATATATATATATATATATATATATATATATATATATATATAATATATATATATATATATATAATATATATATGTATAATGTATGTCCGAACCACCTCAAAAACCCCTCCTAAGCCCTCTGGATAATAGTTTTGGTAATCCCACACCTCCTAATTTCCGAACTACGAATTTTCTGCATTATATTCACACCACACATTGCCCTCAGACATGACATCTCCACTGCCTCCAACCTTCTCCTCGTTGCAACATTCATCGCCCTTATGAAGCTAGGGCTGAGGAGGGGTTGTTGAGGTGGTTCGGACACGTACAAAGAATGGAACAAAACAGAATGACTTAGAGAGTGTATAAATCTGTAGTGGAGGGAAGGCGGGGTAGGGGTCGGCCTATGAAGGGTTGGAGGGAGGGGTTAAAAGAGGTTTTGTGTGCGAGGGGCTTGGACTTCCAGCAAGCGTGCACGAGCGTATTTGATAGGAGTGAATGGAGACTAGTGGTTTTTAATACTTGACGTGCTGTTGGAGTGTAAGCGAAGTAACATTTATGAAATGATTCAGGGAAACCGGCAGACCGGACTTGAGTCCTGGAGATGGGAAGTACAGTGTCTGCACTCTGAAGGAGGGGTGTTAATGTTGCAAGACAGTGATGGAGTGAATGATGGTGAAAGTTTTTCTTTTTCGGGCCACCCTGCCTTGGTGGGAAACGGCCGATGTGTTAATAATAAAATTAAATAAATATAAATATATATATATATATATATATATATTATTGTGCCCATGAACGAGTGGTATTGATCAATAACACTGACTAGCCAAGGACTCGAACCCATGCTGGTTCCGCCTGCCTCATGGTGGGCGAAAACTCATGACGCCTTAATAATCCACTGGAGTTTTCGCCCACACGAGGCAGGCCAAAGCAGCATGGGTTCGAGTCCTTCGCTAGTCATAGTGTTGTTATTGATCAATACCACTCGTTCGTGGGCACAATTATATATGTCGTGCCGAATAGGCAGAACTTGCGATCTTGGCTTAAATAGCAACGCTCATGTTGCCATATAGGACAAGTGAAAATTTGTGTATGCAATAATTTCGCCAAAATCATTCTGAACCTAACAAAAAAAATATATTGCACTGTGTTTGTTTAGTATTAAATTACTGTAAACAAATCTAAAATATATTTAGCTGGGTTAGGCTAAAATAAATTGTTCTTGTCATAATAAGGTTAGGTACGTTTTCTAAGAATCTTTTGGAGCAAAATTAAAATTTTTTACATTAACATTAATGAAAAAAATATATCTTTAAACGTACAAGAGAAAATTTTAGAAAGGACTTAATTTTAAATGAGTTCTTGCTAATTAACCAGTTTTACATATTCGGCACGACATAAAGAAAAAGTATGATAAGGCTGTCGAAATACTCAATGCGCAACAAACACACACAACGCATTACACGCTAAAACACAAACACTTAACACACCAAGTAAAAGAAGGGGGAAAACATCTCAAGAGGAAAGTGAAAGCAAGCTTTCAAAATTCCTCCCGAGTCTGCCGAGGGCAAAATAAGCGGCGGTGCTTCGGTAATGGCAAATGTCAACACAATTTTCACTTTTGCATTAGTAAATAGTTTAACGTAGCTGGTTGAAGCGCTCGCGTGGCAAGCTGGATGTTTCTCCTCTGATTTACGACTCTGCCTCCAACTTGTCCCTAGTAAGTTTTCTCTTTTCCTCCTGTTTTTTCTACCTAATTTTTTCTCTTCTTTCTCTCTTTTCGTATATTTTTTTTTGTAGTGGATGGCAATGTGAGCTTGAAGCTTATGTAAGCTTATGGACGGAGAGCATTAGAGGAAAGAGTTATAGTCTGCTTTACTGTTCGTTGAGAGATATGATGAATGAGACACTTTGGCAGTGGCTTCTTCAGTCCACTGCAGAGAAGAACGGTAGAAGATGAAGAGGAGTCTGAGGGAATCAGTCCCTCAGCCTGGAGAGTCCCTCTAAGTCTTCCTCATCTTCTGCCGTTCTTCTCTGCACTGGACTGTAGAAGCCGCTGGCTGGCGTCTCGTTTATCAATCTGTAGGTTGTCTAATCTATTTATGCAAAGTGATGATATATTCTTTATTAAGAGAACTGTGAACATTTCCTCCTGAGGCAAGTCAGAACCATCTAATTACCCGAGTCTAGGACGTTTAATGACCAGTTAACGAGCCTATCTGGAGAGTGTTCCAGGGGGTTAACGCCCCAGCAGCTCTGCGAACGAGAAGATCCACCAGGCTGTTAGGTAGGTAGAGTCATGTAATGAATGACAGTACAGGGTCACCTACATGTAGATTTTTTTTTCAAGATGAGTTCACCTGAAGGGATTCTGACACTGAATACCCTCTTGGTTCTGTTCTATGGTATTGTAAATGCGAACATGTGTGCAGTCTCTAAACACAGCCTTCTTCTATTATCCCCTCTTTCATAACCATAGAATTTATTTACTCCAAGAAGACGTGCCTTTTATTTACCATGTTAAAGACGGGTAGATCTAAATGTACTGGACAATGGCTAAAATTACCAAAGTAGAAAATACAACAAGAAGACTGTGTTTAGAGGACACACACACACACACACACACACACACACACACACACACACACACGCACTTTCTATACCATCTAACAATACCACTGAGCATTTTGCACCACCTAACTTCTACCTAATCTCGTCTCGAAAAACTGTTCGAAGCTGTGTGTTCAGGTTGCCCAGCAACCAGACAGCGTCAACTTTCACCTCAACTGCAATGTAAACACTGCATCAGGCATACTGGTCCATACTAGGCAAGTCTTTCTCCAACCCAAATTCATTAACAAAAATATCTGCCCAGCCCATTTCCAGTGCTGTAACGTTTCTCTCTAATAAATGCAGAAGATATAACGATACCAGCAATAAGGACGACAAAACACAGATGCTTCCGTGTTGGCACTAACGTTGACAGTACTAGTGACCAAGTGCTTCCGTGTTGGCACTAACGTTGACAGTACTAGTGACCAAGTGCTTCCGTGTTGGCACTAACGTTGACAGTACTAGTGACCAAGTGCTTCCGTGTTGGCACTAACGTTGACAGTACTAGTGACCAAGTGCTTCCGTGTTGGCACTAACGTTGACAGTACTAGTGACCAAGTGCTTCCGTGTTGGCACTAACGTTGACAGTACTAGTGACCAAGTGCTTCCGTGTTGGCACTAACGTTGACAGTACTAGTGACCAAGTGCTTCCGTGTTGGCACTAACGTTGACAGTACTAGTGACCAAGTGCTTCCGTGTTGGCACTAACGTTGACAGTACTAGTGACCAAGTGCTTCCGTGTTGGCACTAACGTTGACAGTACTAGTGACCAAGTGCTTCCGTGTTGGCACTAATGTTGACAGTACTAGTGACCAAGTGCTTCTGTGTTGGCACTAATGTTGACAGTACTAGTGACCAAGTGCTTCTGTGTTGGCACTAATGTTGACAGTACTAGTGACCAGTGCTCCTGTTACTGATAGCACTAATGCTGACCCATGGGCTCCAGCCATGGGTTCCAGCTCCATCCGTTCCCTGATTCTTTCATACGCTGCTCCCAGTGTACGATACAATCTATATAACAATGGATCTCCTCTACTAAAGGGTATCGTATCACCACGCTTTTATAGCAATTTAGAGCGGCTTCAATGCTTTATATTTCATTTTACGAAGCTCTTAACACCGAAATATTGGTAATATTATTCTCATGTTATAGATTATTGAAACGAATAATTGAGTCGATAACGAAATATTCAATAAATGAGGGACCTGCTATGTATGATTATAACAAAGTATAATATTCTATAATTCATGGTGTTATAGAAATTGACGTGAAAATTAATTATAGCGTCATCACATCTGAATGTGACAAAATATTATAGCAAATTATAGGCAACAAAAATCTCAATTAAGGCATAATGAAAGTATGAAAAGACAAACAACGAAGTATGACAAGCATAATTAGCGAAGGATCCAAGACAAACAACGATAGATCCAAGACGTAATAAACGAAGGATCCAAGACAAACAAAGATCCAAAACAACGAAGGATTCAAGACAAACAATGAAGGATCCAAAAAAAAGAGGGATCCATGACAAACAACGAAGGATCAACGACATGATCAACGAAATGATCAACGACAGATATAACAAAGTATATATTAATACTTTTTAAATAATTTCATGCAAACCCAAAGGCCTTAATTTTATATTTTCATTAATAATTAATTTATTCACGAATTAATGTTCAGAAGATCGGTTTTAGAATGATCAATACTTAAACAAATGGAGGAACTATCCTCGAAATTTATACCAGAACAAACAATGAAAATCTTAGACTTTACCTCCATGGACTGTACTGAACAGGTTAGGTAAGATTTCTCAGGAAAGAGGACAAGTGTTTCTTGACGTGGGTCTTAGTTATATGATGATCCGCCACTAGAGCTTTTGATCATTTGACAGAGGCCTTCCGCTGGCTTACCCCTCCAACCATTTAAAAATTAAGATTATTAATAATGTAATTTCTCTCTTTGTATAAAACTAGAAATATGTATGTATGTATATATATATATATATATATATATATATATATATATATATATATATATATATATATATATATATATATGTGTGTGTGTGTGTGTGTGTGTGTGGTGTATGTGTGTGTGTGTGTGTGTGTGTGTGTGTGTGTGTGTATGTGTGTGTGTACTCACCTATTTGTACTCACCTATTTGTGGTTGCAGGGGTCGAGTCTTAGCTCCTGGCCCCGCCTCTTCACCGGTTGCTACTGGGCCCTCTCTCTCCCCGCTCCATGAGCTTTATCAAACCTAGTCTTAAAACTGTGTATGGTTCCTGCCTCCACTACGTCATTTTCTAGGCTATTCCACTGCCTTACAACTCTATGACTGAAGAAATACTTCCTAATATCTCTGTGACTCATTTGTGTCTTCAACTTCCAATTGTGGCCTCTTGTTTCTGTGTCCCCTCCCTGGAACATCCTGTCTTTGTCCACCTTGTCTATTCCACGCAGTATTTTATATGTCGTTATCATGTCTCCCCTGACCCTCCTGTCCTCCAGTGTCGTCAGGCCGATTTCCCTTAATCTTTCTTTATAGGACATTCCCCTTAGCTCTGGAACTAACCTTGTGGCAAACCTTTGTACTTTCTCTAGTTTCTTGACGTGCTTTATCAAGTGCGGGTTCCAAACAGGTGCTGCATACTCCAGTATGGGCCTGACATACACGGTGTACAGGGTCTTGAACGATTCCTTGCTAAGGTATCGGAATGCTGTTCTCAGGTTTGCCAGGCGCCCATATGCTGCAGCAGTTATCTGATTGATGTGTGCTTCCGGAGACATGCTCGGTGTTATACTCACCCCAAGATCTTTCTCCTTGAGTGAGGTTTGCAGTCTTTGGCCACCTAGCCTATACTCTGTCTGTGGTCTTCTGTGCCCTTCCCCTATCTTCATGACTTTGCATTTGGCAGGATTAAATTCGAGAAGCCATTTGCTGGACCAGGTGTCCAGTCTGTCCAGGTCTCTTTGAAGTCCTGCCTGGTCCTCATCAGATTTAATTCTCCTCATTAACTTCACATCATCTGCAAACAGGGACACTTCTGAGTCTAACCCTTCCATCATGTCGTTCACATATACCAAAAATAGCACTGGTCCTAGGACCGACCCCTGTGGGACCCCGCTCGTCACAGGTGCCCACTGTGTGTGTGTGTGTGTGTGTGTGTGTGTGTGTGTGTGTGTGTGTGTGTGTGTGTGTGTGTGTGTGTGTGTGTGTGTGTGTGTGTGTGTGTGTGTGTGTGTGTGTGTGTGTGTGTGTGTGTGTGTGTGTGTGTGTGTGTGTGCGCGCACACACACTCACCTATCTGAACTCGCCTATTTGTGGTTGCAGGGGTAGAAGACCAGCCCAGCTCGGCCCATGGATTAAATACCCCATCACTTAAAACTGCCCCAATGTCGAGTCGTCATTTTTTGTCAATAAGAAAGCAATTTGGGTGTTATCGGGAACAAAGTCGTAATACAAGTATTGAACTTACCTTAACGTTGAGTAGAATAAGATTATGGTCCTTATCCCCTGTCACACAGTCGTCATGATTTATATACCAGACTCTCCACTGACGTCACTTGAGCTATACACAATGCATATTCCAGTACACATAAGACATATCATCACACACTGTCTTGCGTAACTTCATCACTTAGGAAAACACAAAAATTAGGTATACAGATTAATAAAGAAGCAGTGTGAGCACTCAGGCCGAGGCTCCGCTCCTGAGTGAGCTCACCTCTTGAACGCTCGTTAACTGGGTGGTCGGGTAACTAGCGTTCAGGAGTTGACACACTTCGACACAAGAGGTCAAATGGGTTCGAACAGTAAGTGGAGCGAATCTGAGTGATTGTGCTAACGTTCTCTAACACTGAGTCCCAGCCCGTGTGTATAACTGTGCATATATATATATATATATATATATATATATATATATATATATATATATATATATATATATATATATATATATATATATATATATATATATATATATATATATGGAGACACGAGAAACAGGGCTAAATGGAAGCTGTGTATCTGAAGCTCTGTCTGCCATCCTCTTGAGCAGGTAAAGTAAATGAATTATAATGCAGGTATACATAAGAGGTTGTGTCTCATTTACATTGTATTCTCTTCTTGGAGACCGAGCGGAGATTATCAAGCTCAATATTCCTCTCCTAGCTCCGCACTGAAAAATTGCCAGGGCAGACATACTAGACTTGGGGCCAGGAGCTATGACTCGACCCCTGCAACCACAATTAGGTGAGTAAACACACACACACACACACACACACAGAGGGACAGAGTGGATCTAGTAGCGACCAGCGAAGAGGCGAGGGCCAAGAGCTGCGACTCAATTCCTACAACCACAAATAGGCGAGTACGCACCGAGAGTCGGGTGGTGAATGCAGTTTAAAAGCTATAAACTTCACGAGGATCATCGTGCCTATATTGTATGTACACACAGAGTTACACACCTCTCGTTGTACGTATCCCACAAGGGTCCAAGAGTCATCAAAATTATCAGCTTGACGCAAGTCATCCGGGCACAAAATACACTGAATACTTATATACGGAACACTGAGAGAAAACACAATAAGTGTCTGGGGGTCAAGACTGTTCAACAGCCTCCCACCAGACATACGAGGAATTACCAATAGACCCCTGGCTGTCTTCAAGAGGGAGCTGGACAGACACCTGAAGTTATTACGCGATCAACCGGGCTGTGGTTCGTACGTTGCACTACGTGCGGCCAGCAGTAACAGCCTAATCCACTCGGAGGCCTGGTCAAGAACTGGGCCGGGAGGGGTGAGCGTTGACTCCAGGAACACCCTCCTGGTAGACTCCAGAATGGTAGGTAGGGGGAACAAGTCTAAAATTGTTATTTTTTACAATATTATGCTCAGGAAAATCAGACAAAGTCTCGCTACAAGAAAAAACAAATTTGTACGAACGCAGGATATTGTTAACCAAACTTACTGAAATTACACTTTCCGAAAGTCCAGCAATGATCTGTCTCGACCAGAGTAACATTATCCCGTATTAATTTATCCAACAAAATATGTAGTCTCTTGGATATTCAACACTGGATAATATAAGTATCTCTGCAATAATCAAGCGATGCAAGATGCAAAACAACCACAAGGGGAGTTGAATGTTAGCCAAAGGCCATTCATGTTGCAATCAACACATCAGGAGCCTGCAGTGTTGCAGAAATAGGGCAGGAAATCCAGGAGGGTCCGTTCATGTGAATGGCTCTCCTGGTGATGTGTTGATTGCAACACGAAAGGCCTGGAGCTAACATTCAACTCCCCCTGTGGCTTTTTTTCCATAAGTATCTATGGTTTAGAGAGGAAAAGCATTGCTACACTCTGGAAATTTCTACTTCAGACTCACAGTTTAAATCCAAATGTTGCAATAACTTCGAATAATAAAATTAAACCAAAAAGACAAACTACAATAAAAATAATCATAAAATAACATAGATTTTTTGCAGACTTCCAAGCAGAAAAAAAACCCGAAATAATTAAAAAAAATATTGGTTCACAATTCGCGCCCGTGAGCGAGAAAGATGACGATTTTAATTACAGAATCAAAACTCCGGGTCACAGCAAATCCCAAAACTTCTGTCATGTATTTTTTTTTTTAGACTTAACGCTGTAAGTGGTCCAGGGAAGAGAAGACACTTGTCTGAAGTGGACAATTGAGGCCAAATTGTGCTGCTGAAAATAAAGAATTTATATTAATAATTTGTGGTGTATGACTTATCTGGATTTAGTTCTTTCCTCTGAATATAATAATAATAATAATAATAATAATAATAATAATAATAATAATAATAATAATAATAATTAAGGCTTCTGCTGCCCTCTCTGTATTCTACTGAAGAAGTCTACTTTGTAGGTGAAACATTTCAAGTGTTGAACATGTGTCTTACTCACCAACTTGTCTGCATTTTGTACCATTTTTAACATGGCTGAAGGTTGCCCCATAGACTGAAAGCAGCAGAACTGAGAACAAACCTTGCCAAGTGCTTGTATACACTCGGTATCTCTCATACAAGTGGATAATGAAAAAAGTTGTCCCAGTTACTGCCAGGATAGAGGTCATCCTGGGGCTTCCTAAGAAAAACAAGTGGTTATATTGGTGTTTCACTCGTGGGAGGCCCCGAGTGTGTAGTCTCGTAGTTGCAACCGTCTTGTTTGTATATTATGTCTGTAGTAAACAATAACATTGCGTCTCCTACGAGTAGGAGGCCCCGAATTATCCTTTACTAAAGCCATAATATACAATAAGATAGTTGCAACCACAAGAGTACCAATTCGGGGCCTCCTACGAGTGAAACATCCTGTAGCTTCCTAGCAATGGTACATTTACGTTTATTACAAACAAAACAATCATGTCCTATATGCCTGAGGAACCGACCACCTTCTACCAAGTTTGCCTGTCTGATCACGTCATAAATAATTCTGATGTCTTCAGTGTTATATTCACCTGTTTTCGACTGAAGAAGCCTGCTATGCAGACGTTTCGACAAAAGTGAAGATATCCAAGTGTTTAACAGGTTTCTAATTCTTGAACTCGTTATTGTATGCTACTAAGAATACGACGCAGTGTTCATTAGACCAAATATCTGTGCTGGCACCTGGCATTTTGAGCTTTAACTTATTTATTAAAGTCTTCTTGCATGTGCCATAATAAATAATTAGGATGAAAATTCAAGAATGAAATAAATAATTATTTGTAATTATCTTTTATTTAAGATAAATAAATCAATTGCTAGAGAACACGAACGTGAAAATAATCACTGTTAAATGAGATTTGTGATTAAATTTGTACATGTGAAGTCATATACTATAATCTGAAACCCAAATGTATTGTAAAATTGTTTATTGTTTGTGGTGAGAGACTGTAATAACTGCAGCGTGGGATTTTACCAGGACACTCCTATAACTGGAGCATTCAAAAGCTCTTTTCCTAGATATTAATAAAGCTGAGGAGTAAGACACATGTGCAACATTAGAAGAGTAGGATACATGTGCAACATTAGAAGAGTAGGACACATGTGCAACATTAGAAGAGTAAGACACATGTGCAACATTAGAAGAGGACACATGTGCAACATTAGAAGAGTAAGACACATGTGCAACATTAGAAGAGTAGGATACATGTGCAACATTGGAAGAGTAGGACACATGTGCAACATTAGAAGAGCAAGACACATGTGCAACATTAGAAGAGTAGGATACATGTGTAACATTAGAAGAGTAGGACACATGTGCAACATTAGAAGAGTAAGACACATGTGCAACATTAGAAGAGTAGGACACATGTGCAACATTAGAAGAGTAAGACACATGTGCAACATTAGAAGAGTAAGACACATGTGCAACATTAGAAGAGTAGGACACATGTGCAACATTAGAAGAGTAAGACACATGTGCAACATTAGAAGAGTAGGATACATGTGCAACATTGGCAGAGTAGGACACATGTGCAACATTAGAAGAGTAAGACACATGTGCAACATTAGAAGAGTAGGACACATGTGCAACATTAGAAGAGTAAGACACATGTGCAACATTAGAAGAGTAAGACACATGTGCAACATTAGAAGAGTAGGACACATGTGCAACATTAGAAGAGTAAGACACATGTGCAACATTAGAAGAGTAGGATACATGTGCAACATTGGCAGAGTAGGACACATGTGCAACATTAGAAGAGTAAGACACATGTGCAACATTAGAAGAGTAAGACACATGTGCAACATTAGAAGAGTAGGACACATGTGCAACATTAGAAGAGTAAGACACATGTGCAACATTAGAAGAGTAAGACACATGTGCAACATTAGAAGAGTAAGACACATGTGCAACATTAGAAGAGTAAGACACATGTGCAACATTAGAAGAGTAAGACACATGTGCAACATTAGAAGAGTAAGACACATGTGCAACAGTTGGGTGTGTGTGTCTTCCTCTTCAGCTTGTTGGCATTAAATACCATTATCAACATTTAATAACGTGTTTAATTACGTTTGATAATTCAAACGTTATTTCATATGCAGTTTTTTTCATCTTATAGTTTACCCAGTAGTGTTAAATAGCATTGTCACATTTTAATAATAACAAGTAATGAATTACCATATATATGCAATACACTATAACAGACTTTGATTTGGCATATTGCCAAGTCAAAGTCTAAACATACGACCAGGAATGGATTTGTTTCAGTTTGTCGTCAGGAAAAAAGACATGATATGGGTTTTTGTCATAAACCGACCCGTACAGCAGTGACAACCCTTCGGTAAGAGTGCGGCAGTAACAGTGACCACTGACGTACCACCGCTGGGTAAGCTGGTGGATTGACTAAAGGATTAAAAGCTTCTTTTACACTAACATTGTAAATCGCTTTCTGCTTAAACATTATAAGTAAACTTATTATTTATTCACAGATATTTTTCAACCAGGGTGTTACTTGATGGAGATATTTCTTCTCCCTTTTTCTAGTTGAGAAGTGACGAAGCTCCAGACTTCGAGACCGAACATAACTGAAGAGGTGGACGAGAACGCAGCTTTAACAGACTTCGAAGTCACTCACACTCCGCGGAACTGCAAGGCGATCACCACGTAGGAGATGATGAAGCTGGCTGTCTGTGTGAAATATATTATTATTAGCTAATCATTGCTAGGTGGTCTAAGGTGCTATACAGAGAAAATCTTTGCAAACCCGAACAAAAATCAGTGAGATTATTAACAATTCCGTATTCACCTTCAAAGATAATTATCTTTCTCTACAGCAGAGGTTCTTACTCGGGGGTATTCATACCCATTGAGGGTACGGGAACCAAATAATGAGTTTATGGGAGTCCATATCTAAACAATTTTAAATAAAAGTTGTTGTTAGATTAGAATAAACTATCAGCTGTTCTGTTCTTAGCTATCCCTATGTAAAGTAAAACCCAACTATTGACATCTTTTGTAGTCATACTGTATATATATATATATATATATATATATATATATATATATATATATATATATATGGTGTAAGTGAAGGTACCTTGGTGTAGGTGAAGGTACCTTGGTGTAGGTGAAGGTACCTTGGTGCAGGTGAAGGTACCTTGGTGCAGGTGAAGGTACCTTGGTGTAGGTGAAGGTACCTTGGTGCAGGTGAAGGTACCTTGGTGTAGGTGAAGGTACCTTGGTGTAGGTGAAGGTACCTTGGTGTAGGTGAAGGTACCTTGGTGCAGGTGAAGGTACCTTGGTGCAGGTGAAGGTACCTTGGTGTAGGTGAAGGTACCTTGGTGTAGGTGAAGGTACCTTGATGTAGGTGAAGGTACCTTGGTGTAGGTGAAGGTACCTTGGTGTAGGTGAAGGTACCTTGGTGTAGGTGAAGGTACCTTGGTGTAGGTGAAGGTACCTTGGTGCAGGTGAAGGTACCTTGGTGCAGATGAAGGTACCTTGGTGTAGGTGAAGGTACCTTGGTGTAGGTGAAGGTACCTTGGTGTAGGTGAAGGTACCTTGGTGCAGGTGAAGGTACCTTGGTGTAGGTGAAGGTACCTTGGTGTAGGTGAAGGTACCTTGGTGCAGGTGAAGGTACCTTGGTGCAGGTGAAGGTACCTTGGTGCAGGTGAAGGTGTCTTGGTGTAGGTGAAGGTACCTTGGTGTAGGTAAAGGTACCTTGGTGTAGGTGAAGGTACCTTGGTGTAGGTGAAGGTACCTTGGTGTAGGTGAAGGTACCTTGGTGCAGGTGAAGGTACCTTGGTGCAGGTGAAGGTACCTTGGTGTAGGTGAAGGTACCTTGGTGTAGGTGAAGGTACCTTGGTGTAGGTGAAGGTACCTTGGTGTAGGTGAAGGTACCTTGGTGTAGGTGAAGGTACCTTGGTGTAGGTGAAGGTACCTTGGTGCAGGTGAAGGTACCTTGGTGTAGGTGAAGGTACCTTGGTGTAGGTGAAGGTACCTTGGTGTAGGTGAAGGTACCTTGGTGTAGGTGAAGGTACCTTGGTGTAGGTGAAGGTACCTTGGTGCAGGTGAAGGTGTCTTGGTGTAGGTGAAGATACCTTGGTGTAGGTGAAGGTACCTTGGTGTAGGTGAAGGTACCTTGGTGTAGGTGAAGGTACCTTGGTGCAGGTGAAGGTGTCTTGGTGTAGGTGAAGATACCTTGGTGTAGGTGAAGGTACCTTGGTGTAGGTGAAGGTACCTTGGTGTAGGTGAAGGTACCTTGGTGTAGGTGAAGGTACCTTGGTGCAGGTGAAGGTGTCTTGGTGTAGGTGAAGGTACCTTGGTGTAGGTGAAGGTACCTTGGTGTAGGTGAAGGTACCTTGGTGCAGGTGAAGGTGTCTTGGTGTAGGTGAAGGTACCTTGGTGTAGGTGAAGGTACCTTGGTGCAGGTGAAGGTGTCTTGGTGTAGGTGAAGGTACCTTGGTGTAGGTGAAGGTACCTTGGTGCAGGTGAAGGTGTCTTGGTGTAGGTGAAGATACCTTGGTGTAGGTGAAGGTACCTTGGTGCAGGTGAAGGTACCTTGGTGCAGGTGAAGGTACCTTGGTGCAGGTGAAGGTACCTTGGTGCAGGTGGAGGTACCTTGGTGCAGGTGAAGGTACCTTGGTGCAGGTGAAGGTACCTTGTTGTAGGTGAAGGTACCTTGGTGCAGGTGAAGGTGTCTTGGTGTAGGTGAAGATACCTTGGTGTAGGTGAAGGTACCTTGGTGTAGGTGAAGGTACCTTGGTGTAGGTGAAGGTACCTTGGTGCAGGTGAAGGTGTCTTGGTGTAGGTGAAGATACCTTGGTGTAGGTGAAGGTACCTTGGTGTAGGTGAAGGTACCTTGGTGTAGGTGAAGGTACCTTTGTGTAGGTGAAGGTACCTTGGTGCAGGTGAAGGTGTCTTGGTGTAGGTGAAGGTACCTTGGTGTAGGTGAAGGTACCTTGGTGTAGGTGAAGGTACCTTGGTGCAGGTGAAGGTGTCTTGGTGTAGGTGAAGGTACCTTGGTGTAGGTGAAGGTACCTTGGTGCAGGTGAAGGTGTCTTGGTGTAGGTGAAGATACCTTGGTGTAGGTGAAGGTACCTTGGTGCAGGTGAAGGTACCTTGGTGCAGGTGAAGGTACCTTGGTGCAGGTGAAGGTACCTTGGTGCAGGTGGAGGTACCTTGGTGCAGGTGAAGGTACCTTGGTGCAGGTGAAGGTACCTTGGTGCAGGTGAAGGTACCTTGGTGCAGGTGAAGGGCTTCTGAACCAAAGAAGTGGAGCTGCCCTTCCCATCCTTGGATTAAATATGATAACCTCCCAATTCCTGGGTGTTGTATGACCCCGCAAATGTAATAATACTAATAATTATAATAAAATGATGATACTACTACTACAACAACTACTACAACTATTATTATTAATAATAATGATAATAATAATAATAATAATAATAATAATAATAATAATAATAACAAACTTTACCTAAAAGTGTTTAAAGATATCTGTATTTTAAGCATAGTTAAGCCATTTAGTTTCGTCAGGTGCTGACATATTTATGGTAATCATGGTATTAAGGCTGCCCAACATGTTACCAGTTATTGACACATGGTTGTCAATCTCTCCTCTACAGCCTCGTATCCAGCTGTCGTATCCAGTTTTGTTTAATATAAAAAAATGGGTATTAGATCAATAAAATATTTTCACAAAGCTGACAGCTTAATAAAAAAATACGTCAACATAAATATGATAGAAGTCAACAAAAACCGTCTGCACAAAAAAGATAAAAAATCAGAGCTCAGGTGAGGAGAAATATTGAAGGCAAAACAGTCAGGGGGATCAAATTATATACCAGCGATGATGAACTCACCTCCAGGGATGCTGACACTTCTCAAGCATTGAGATTAAAAAGAATCCTGGCAGGAAACTTACCATCATTACTACTGTCATTGTTCCTAACTCAAATTCACCCCTATAAGAGACAGACGCTAAAGAAACGAATGTGTCATTCTCAGCTGAGTAGCCTTGCTAGGGGTTACACTGGAATACGACCCAACACTCTAAGGTGATCGGTAGTTCAGTTCTCGGGCAGACTGAAGATGTCTTCCTAAATGAGGTCACAGAGTTCACCAGTAACTTCTTGATTGATCTAATTGCTGACGAAATTACACCTAGCCACTCCGGTGCATCTCTGTGTGTCCTGAAGAAGAAAGGTGCCCACTGATGTGGGTAAATACACTTCTCTACCGTGTTATTAGTGGTATTTTATTTGACAGCAGGCAGGACAAGAGTCTCCTAGCACGAGTCTTAGTCTTACCACGACCCGCTCATTGCCACAGCGGTTGTTCAAAGTATCCAAACATATGTTGCCACGACGCTTCAACCAAACCTGTTTGCCCTAAGAATGAGCAGGTCACGCAGTAAATGCACATGCCAGTAACCTACATGAAGAGAGGACAATATCCAAACTAAACCAAGAAAACCAAATAAGAGACGTGGAATTAAAAAGCCGTTCAAACACATTTCCCTGCCTTCTCGTTCAGCTGGATTCAAGGCTTCGAAATATAACCCGGATGCCACCGCTTAATTGAATTAAGTTCCGTTTAAGAAAACCCTTCGCTGACAGCCACATGGATGGTAACTTGACCTTCATGAGTGAACATGACTGTCAGCAAGCAACTCCAGTAAGATTCTATCAGTGAATCTTTCTGTGGATGTTAAAAAAAAAAAAGAGAAAAATCAGGTTTAAGGTCCCCAGTTATCAGCTATTGGCAGTTCCCTTCCAATGATTATACCTTATGTGAAGCACTAAACTCGTGTGGGTCATTCGTACACACATCCCCCCCCTAAAAAAGTTTAGAGGCTCGATACTCCGTCCATTAATTTAGCAGCCGAAGTTAGACTGCTGAGCCAAGTTTCTCTCATCATCACAGTTCTTCGTCACTACAAACTACATGCTGGTGAAGGGCTCTTCATCCAAGGAATTGGAGCTGCTCTTCCATTCTTCAGATCAAACTTGATTGTCACCCAATCCTAAGGGGTTTATGATCTCTCGTGCGGGTTTAGTGCTTCCCAATGAATTTATTAAAATTAGATTCTCTCGGGTGAGTGCAACTGACTGACCAGTCAGGTGGCTTGATTGACCTGCCAGGTGGCTTGACTGACCAGCCAAGTGCCTTGACTGACCAGCCAGGTGGCTTGACTGACCAGCCAGGTGGCTTGACTGACCAGCCAGGTGGCTTGACTGACCAGCCAAGTGGCTTGACTGACCAGCCAGGTGGCTTGACTGACCAGCCAGGTGGCTTGACTGACCAGCCAGGTGGCTTGACTGACCAGCCAGGTGGCTTGACTGACCAGCCAGGTGGCTTGACTGACCTGCTAGGTGGCTTGACTGACCAGCAAGGTGGCTTGATTGACCAGCCAGGTGGCTTGACTGACCAGCTAGGTGGCTTGACTGACCAGCCAGGTGGCTTGACTGACCAGCTAGGTGGCTTGACTGACCAGCTAGGTGGCTTGACTGATCAGCAAGGTGGCTTGACTGACCAGCTAAGTGGCTTGACTGACCAGCTAGGTGGCTTGACTGATCAGCAAGGTGGCTTGACTGACCAGCTAGGTGACTTGACTGACCAACCAGGTGGCTTGACTGACCAGCTAAGTGGCTTGACTGACCAGATAAGTGGCATGACTGATCAGCTAAGTGGCTTGACTGATCAGCAAGGTGGCTTGACTGACCAGACAGATGGCTTGACTGACCAGCCAGGTGGCTTGACTAACCAGCCAGATGGCATAACAAAATACAGCAACAAAATCAGTAATAACAGTACATTCATAAGGGGCGAGCGCAAAACACGTCGGGGTATACATCGCCAGGGCGTCGGAAGACGGTCAGAGTTGAGCCAAGGAAATAGAGGGAAGCTCCATTTCCTGGAATCAAGAGCCCTTCACCAGCCTCAAGGCGCGTCCCCATGAAGGACACAAAGGAGACTTTAAAAAAGAACTTTACTGAACCTGGTGTACTTGAAAAAGAACTTTACTGAACCTGGTGTACTTGAAAATGAACTTTACTGAACCTGGTGTACTTGAAAATGAACTTTACTGAACCTGGTGTACTTGAAAATGAACTTTTTTTGAACCTTGTGTACTTGAAAAAGAACTTTCTATGTTGAACTTTGTGTACTTGAAAACGAACTTTAATATTTGAAGTATTAACATGAAATGAACTAAAATTTCTAGTTAGGAAAGATTAAAAAAATTATGTTATCAAAAAAATTGAGTTTATTATTATCCAGAAACTGAATTATCACATAGTTCATTATTATCTAGAAATTGAGTTATTTGTTGAAAAATTAGCTAATTAATATGCACAAATTGAGCTGTTATTTATAAAATGCTTTTAATTATCCACAAATAATTCGTTGCGAATAATTGCAAATGCAGGAGTGTGACAAGACTAATGCAAGATACTTACGGTTGCAACACTGCAGCGGCCAAGACTGACGAACCCAGCCAGAGTAAATTCCTGGTGACGCTCCAGCATGCCAAGTACTCGATACACCTGTCGAATATTAATGGTTTTAGACATTGTTTAGACCCTCTGGACGAACACCTGTGTACCAGGTAATAGAGGCTTAATTAAATAGGATTTACAGGTAGGAATAAGACACACATGCACAAGACACCTGCTGTCCCTAGTTCAACTAGCAGTAAGTACATATCTGGGTGTTAGTTGACTGTTATACTACGGATGACACTTACCCTGGGGTCGTAGTCTAAACTAGCAGTGACACACAACCGCTCATCCTAGGGTTGTAGTCAAGGCTAGCAGTGGCACACAATCACTCACCCTGGGGTCGTCTTCATGACTAGCAGTGGCACACAATCACTCACCCTGGGGTTGTCTTCATGACTAGCAGTGGCACACAATCACTCACCCTAGGGTCGTCTTCAAGACTAGCAGAGGCACACAATCACTCACCCTAGGGTCGTCTTCAAGACTAGCAGTGGCATACAATCACTCACCCTGGGGTCGTCTTCATAAGAACATAAGAACATAAGAAAGGAGGAACACTGCAGGAGGCCTGTTGGCCCATACTAGGCAGGTCCTTTACAATTCATCCCACTAACAAAAACATTTGCCCAACCCAATTTTCAATGCCACCCAAGAAATAAGCTCTGATGTGAAAGTCCCACTCAAATCCAACCCCTCCCACTCATGTACTTATCCAACCTAAATTTGAAACTACCCGAAGTCCTAGCCTCAATAACCCAACTAGGTAGACTGTTCCACTCATCAACTACCCTATTTCCAAACCAATACTTTCCTATGTCCTTTCTAAATCTAAACTTATCTAATTTAAATCCATTACTGCGGGTTCTCTCTTGGAGAGATATCCTCAAGACCTTATTAATATCCCCTTTATTAATACCTATCTTCCACTTATACACTTCGATCAGGTCTCCCCTCATTCTTCGTCTAACAAGTGAATGTAACTTAAGAGTCTTCAATCTTTCTTCATAAGGAAGATTTCTAATGCTATGTATTAATTTAGTCATCCTACGCTGAATGTTTTCTAACGAATTTATGTCCATTCTGAAATATGGAGACCAGAACTGAGCTGCATAATCTAGGTGAGGCCTTACTAATAATGTATAAAGCTGCAGTATGACCTCTTGACTTCTGTTGCTTACACTTCTTGATATAAATCCCAGTAATCTATTTGCCTTATTACGTACGCTTAGGCATTGCTGTCTTGGTTTAAGGTTGCTGCTCACCATAACCCCCAAGTCCTTTTCGCAATCTGTATGGCTAAGTTCTACGTCATTTAACTTATAAGTACTAGGGTTATGGGCACTCCCAAGCTTCAGAACCTTGCATTTATCTACATTAAACTGCATCTGCCACTTTTCTGACCAAGAATAGAGTTTGTTTAAATCCTCCTGAAGTTCCATAACATCTACGTTTGAATCAATTGTCCTACCTATCTTTGTGTCATCGGCGAATTTGCTCATATCACTAGTAATTCCCTCATCAAGATCATTGATATATATTATAAACAACAACGGGCCCAAGACTGATCCCTGTGGAACGCCACTTGTTACAGATCCCCACTCGGATTTAACCCCATTTATGGACACTCTCTGCTTCCTGTCAGTGAGCCATGACTCGATCCACGAGAGTACTTTTCCCCCAATGCCATGAGCTGCCACTTTCTTTAACAGTCTATGGTGCGGAACTCTATCAAAAGCCTTACTAAAATCTAAGTAAATAATATAAAATTCTTTATCGTGGTCAACAGCCTCAAAAGCTTTACTGAAGAAAGTTAATAAATTAGTTAGACAAGACCGGCCTCTTGTGAATCCATGCTGAGTATCATTAATCAAGCTATGCTTATCGAGATGGCTTCTTATAATCTCAGCTATAATTGACTCTAGTAATTTGCCTACAATTGAGGTCAGGCTTATTGGGCGGTAATTTGACGGTAACGACTTGTCCCCTGTTTTAAAAATAGGAATTACATTAGCCATCTTCCACATATCAGACACTACGCCTGTTTGAAGAGATAAATTAAAAATATTAGTTAATGGTTTACAGAGTTCCATTTTGCATTCCTTAAGAACCCTTGAAAAAACCTCATCAGGACCCGGTGACTTATTTTGCTTCAGTCTATCTGCTTCACAACCATTTCACTAGTGACTGTGATGTTACATAATTTATCTTCTTCTAGCCCACTATAAAAATTAATTACTGGAATATTGTTAGTGTCTTCCTGTGTAAAAACTGAGAGAAAATAATTATTAAAAATCGAGCACATTTCATTCTCTTTGTCAATAAGGTGCCCATAGTTATTTTTAAGGGGACCTATCTTATCTCTAACTTTTGTTCTATAGACCTGGAAAAAACTTTTTGGGTTAGTTTTAGAATCCCTAGCAACTTTAATTTCATAGTCCCTTTTAGCTTTTCTTATCCCCTTTTTAATGTCCCTCTTGATGTCAATATACTGATTCATAAGATGACCCTCACCTCTTTTGA